>NC_080081.1:44147488-44333488 GCF_949987535.1 Balaenoptera acutorostrata | reverse complement strand
TATAGAGCAGAGCAGGGTGAGCTTCCAACTAGGAACTGGAAGCACAAGGTTTCTTTCAGGAAAACTCATTTTCTTCGCAGAATCAGGCAGGCAGTGACTAAATCCCTGGCAACAACAATGCTTTTCAGGGATCTTTGAGGCCGCATGAACGGCGCTTTCCTAATGGGAAAACAAGCCTTGTGCCATCAGTCTCCAGTTTCTAGGTTGACACGCAGCATACACGGAGGACCAGAGCTTCCTGGCTCTATGCAGTGTTCTGTTACTGAAACGGGTGTTGAAGTCAGGTTCCTAGGAGTCTTGGAAATCTTACTACCGTGAAACTAAAGCAGGCCAGCCTTGAAGGCCTCAGGTAGCTGCTGCCTGCCTCCCGTTTTGTAAGGATATTCAGGGACTTACATGGAAGCTAGTGCTGCCCTTGACTTTCACTCTAGTGATAGAGCAGAGCAGGGTGAGCTCCCAACTAGGAAGTGGAAGCCCAAGGTTTCTTTCAGGAAAACTCGTTTTCTTCGCAGAAGCAGGCAGGCAGTGACTAAATCCCTGGCAACAACACTGCTTTTCAGGTATCTTTGAGGCCGCATGAACGGCGCTTTCCAAATGGGAAAACAAGCCTTGTGCCATCAGTTTCCAGTTTCTAGGTTGACACGCAGCATACACGGAGGACCAGAGCTTCCTGGCTCTATGCAGTGTTCTGTTACTGAAACGGGTGTTGAAGTAAGGTTCCTAGGATTCTTGGAAATCTTACTACCGTGAAACTAAAGCAGGCCAGCCTTGAAGGCCTCAGGTAGCTGCTGCCTGCCTCCCGTTTTGTAAGGATATTCAGGGATTTACATGGAAGCTAGTGCTGCCCTTGACTTTCACTCTAGTTATAGAGCAGAGCAGGGTGAGCTTCCAACTAGGAAGTGGAAGCCCAATGTTTCTTTCAGGAAAACTCGTTTTCTTCGCAGAAGCAGGCAGGCAGTGACTAAATCCCCGGCAACAACACTGCTTTTCAGGTATCTTTGAGGCCGCATGAACGGCGCTTTCCTAATGTGAAAACTAGCCTTGTGTCATCAGTTTCCAGTTTCTAGGTTGACACGGAGCATACACGGAGGACCAGAGCTTCCTGGCTCTATGCAGTGTTCTTTTATCGAACGGGTGCTGTGGCAGGTCCCTAAGAGTCTTGAAAAGCTTACTCCCGTGAAACTAAAGCAGAACAGTGAAGAAGGCCTCATGGAGCTGCTCCACGCCTCCCGTTTGGCAAGGCAAATCAGGGCCTTCCTTCGAGGCTAGGGCTCACGTTGACTTTCACTTTAGGTATAGAGCAGAGCAGGGTGAGCTTCCAACTAGGAACTGGAAGCACAAGGTTTCTTACCGGAAAACTCAGTATCTTCTCAGAACCATGCCGGCAGTGACTAAAACCCTGGCAACAACAATGCTTTTCAGGTATATTCGAGGCGGCATGAACGGAGCTTTCATAATGGGCAAACAAGCCTTGTGCCATCACTCTCCAGTTTGTAAGTTGATACGCAGCATACACGCAGGACCCAAGCTTCCTGGTTCTAGGCAGTTTTCTGATACCCAAACGGCTGCTTAAGCAAGGTCTCTAGCCGTCTTCAAAAGCTTACTCCCGTGAAACTAAAGCAGAACAGCATTGAAGGCCTCATGGAGCTGCTGCATGCCTCCCGTTTTGTAAGGCTATTCAGAACCTTACATCGAGGCTAGTCCTCTCCTTTCCTTTCATTTAGTTATAGAGCAGAGCAGGGTGAGCTTCCAACTAGGAACTGGAAGCACAAGGTTTCTTTCAGGAAAACTCAGTATCTTCTCAGAACCATGCCGGCAGTGACTAAAACCCTGGCAACAACAATGCTTTTCAGGTATATTCGAGGCGGCATGAACGGAGCTTTCATAATGGGCAAACAAGCCTTGTGCCATCACTCTCCAGTTTGTAAGTTGATACGCAGCATACACGCAGGACCCAAGCTTCCTGGTTCTAGGCAGTTTTCTGATACCCAAACGGCTGCTTAAGCAAGGTCTCTAGCCGTCTTGAAAAGCTTACTCCCGTGAAACTAAAGCAGAACAGCATTGAAGGCCTCATGGAGCTGCTGCATGCCTCCCGTTTTGTAAGGCTATTCAGAACCTTACATCGAGGCTAGTCCTCTCCTTTCCTTTCATTTAGTTATAGAGAAGAGCAGGGTGAGCTTCCAACTAGGAACTGGAAGCACAAGGTTTCTTTCAGGAAAACTCAGTATCTTCTCAGAACCATGCCGGCAGTGACTAAATCCCTGGCAACAACAAAGCTTTTCAGGTATATTCGAGGCGGCATGAACAGAGCTTTCATAATGGGCAAACAAGCCTTGTGCCATCACTCTCCACTTTGTAAGTTGATACGCAGCATACACGCAGGACCCAAGCTTCCTGGTTCTAGGCAGTTTTCTGATACCCAAACGGCTGCTTAAGCAAGGTCTCTAGCCGTCTTGAAAAGCTTACTCCTGTGAAACTAAAGCAGAACAGCATTGAAGGCCTCAGGTAGCTGCTGCCTGCCTCCCGTTTTGTAAGGATATTCAGGGACTGACATGGAAGCTAGTGCTGCCCTTGACTTTCACTCTAGTTATAGAGCAGAGCAGGGTGAGCTTCCAACTAGGAACTGGAAGCCCAATGTTTCTTTCAGGAAAACTCGTTTTCTTCGCAGAAGCAGGCAGGCAGTGACTAAATCCCCGGCAACAACACTGCTTTTCAGGTATCTTTGAGGCCGCATGAACGGCGCTTTCCTAATGTGAAAACTAGCCTTGTGTCATCAGTTTCCAGTTTCTAGGTTGACACGGAGCATACACGGAGGACCAGAGCTTCCTGGCTCTATGCAGTGTTCTTTTATCGAACGGGTGCTGTGGCAGGTCCCTAAGAGTCTTGAAAAGCTTACTCCCGTGAAACTAAAGCAGAACAGTGAAGAAGGCCTCATGGAGCTGCTCCACGCCTCCCGTTTGGCAAGGCAAATCAGGGCCTTCCTTCGAGGCTAGGGCTCACGTTGACTTTCACTTTAGGTATAGAGCAGAGCAGGGTGAGCTTCCAACTAGGAACTGGAAGCACAAGGTTTCTTACCGGAAAACTCAGTATCTTCTCAGAACCATGCCGGCAGTGACTAAAACCCTGGCAACAACAATGCTTTTCAGGTATATTCGAGGCGGCATGAACGGAGCTTTCATAATGGGCAAACAAGCCTTGTGCCATCACTCTCCAGTTTGTAAGTTGATACGCAGCATACACGCAGGACCCAAGCTTCCTGGTTCTAGGCAGTTTTCTGATACCCAAACGGCTGCTTAAGCAAGGTCTCTAGCCGTCTTGAAAAGCTTACTCCCGTGAAACTAAAGCAGAACAGCATTGAAGGCCTCATGGAGCTGCTGCATGCCTCCCGTTTTGTAAGGCTATTCAGAACCTTACATCGAGGCTAGTCCTCCCCTTTCCTTTCATTTAGTTATAGAGCAGAGCAGGGTGAGCTTCCAACTAGGAACTGGAAACACAAGGTTTCTTTCAGGAAAACTCATTTTCTTCGCAGAATCAGGCAGGCAGTGACTAAATCCCTGGCAACAACAATGCTTTTCAGGGATCTTTGAGGCCGCATGAACGGCGCTTTCCTAATGGGAAAACAAGCCTTGTGCCATCAGTCTCCAGTTTCTAGGTTGACACGCAGCATACACGGAGGACCAGAGCTTCCTGGCTCAATGCAGTGTTCTGTTACTGAAACGGGTGTTGAAGTCAGGTTCCTAGGAGTCTTGGAAATCTTACTACCGTTAAACTAAAGCAGGCCAGCCTTGAAGGCCTCAGGTAGCTGCTGCCTGCCTCCCGTTTTGTAAGGATATTCAGGGACTTACATGGAAGCTAGTGCTGCCCTTGACTTTCACTCTAGTGATAGAGCAGAGCAGGGTGAGCTCCCAACTAGGAAGTGGAAGCCCAAGGTTTCTTTCAGGAAAACTCGTTTTCTTCGCAGAAGCAGGCAGGCAGTGACTAAATCCCTGGCAACAACACTGCTTTTCAGGTATCTTTGAGGCCGCATGAACGGCGCTTTCCTAATGTGAATACTAGCCTTGTGTCATCAGTTTCCAGTTTCTAGGTTGACACGGAGCATACACGGAGGACCAGAGCTTCCTGGCTCTATGCAGTGTTCTTTTATCGAACGGGTGCTGTGGCAGGTCCCTAAGAGTCTTGAAAAGCTTACTACCGTGAAACTAAAGCAGAACAGTGAAGAAGGCCTCATGGAGCTGCTCCACGCCTCCCGTTTGGCAAGGCAAATCAGGGCCTTCCTTCGAGGCTAGGGCTCACGTTGACTTTCACTTTAGGTATAGAGCAGAGCAGGGTGAGCTTCCAACTAGGAACTGGAAGCACAAGGTTTCTTACCGGAAAACTCAGTATCTTCTCAGAACCATGCCGGCAGTGACTAAAACCCTGGCAACAACAATGCTTTTCAGGTATATTCGAGGCGGCATGAACGGAGCTTTCATAATGGGCAAACAAGCCTTGTGCCATCACTCTCCAGTTTGTAAGTTGATACGCAGCATACACGCAGGACCCAAGCTTCCTGGTTCTAGGCAGTTTTCTGATACCCAAACGGCTGCTTAAGCAAGGTCTCTAGCCGTCTTGAAAAGCTTACTCCCGTGAAACTAAAGCAGAACAGCATTGAAGGCCTCATGGAGCTGCTGCATGCCTCCCGTTTTGTAAGGCTATTCAGAACCTTACATCGAGGCTAGTCCTCTCCTTTCCTTTCATTTAGTTATAGAGCAGAGCAGGGTGAGCTTCCAACTAGGAACTGGAAGCACAAGGTTTCTTTCAGGAAAACTCAGTATCTTCTCAGAACCATGCCGGCAGTGACTAAAACCCTGGCAACAACAATGCTTTTCAGGTATATTCGAGGCGGCATGAACGGAGCTTTCATAATGGGCAAACAAGCCTTGTGCCATCACTCTCCAGTTTGTAAGTTGATACGCAGCATACACGCAGGACCCAAGCTTCCTGGTTCTAGGCAGTTTTCTGATACCCAAACGGCTGCTTAAGCAAGGTCTCTAGCCGTCTTGAAAAGCTTACTCCCGTGAAACTAAAGCAGAACAGCATTGAAGGCCTCATGGAGCTGCTGCATGCCTCCCGTTTTGTAAGGCTATTCAGAACCTTACATCGAGGCTAGTCCTCCCCTTTCCTTTCATTTAGTTATAGAGCAGAGCAGGGTGAGCTTCCAACTAGGAACTGGAAGCACAAGGTTTCTTTCAGGAAAACTCATTTTCTTCGCAGAATCAGGCAGGCAGTGACTAAATCCCTGGCAACAACAATGCTTTTCAGGGATCTTTGAGGCCGCATGAACGGCGCTTTCCTAATGGGAAAACAAGCCTTGTGCCATCAGTCTCCAGTTTCTAGGTTGACACGCAGCATACACGGAGGACCAGAGCTTCCTGGCTCTATGCAGTGTTCTGTTACTGAAACGGGTGTTGAAGTCAGGTTCCTAGGAGTCTTGGAAATCTTACTACCGTGAAACTAAAGCAGGCCAGCCTTGAAGGCCTCAGGTAGCTGCTGCCTGCCTCCCGTTTTGTAAGGATTTTCAGGGACTTACATGGAAGCTAGTGCTGCCCTTGACTTTCACTCTAGTTATAGAGCAGAGCAGGGTGAGCTTCCAACTAGGAAGTGGAAGCCCAATGTTTCTTTCAGGAAAACTCGTTTTCTTCGCAGAAGCAGGCAGGCAGTGACTAAATCCCCGGCAACAACACTGCTTTTCAGGTATCTTTGAGGCCGCATGAACGGCGCTTTCCTAATGTGAAAACTAGCCTTGTGTCATCAGTTTCCAGTTTCTAGGTTGACACGGAGCATACACGGAGGACCAGAGCTTCCTGGCTCTATGCAGTGTTCTTTTATCGAACGGGTGCTGTGGCAGGTCCCTAAGAGTCTTGAAAAGCTTACTACCGTGAAACTAAAGCAGAACAGTGAAGAAGGCCTCATGGAGCTGCTCCACGCCTCCCGTTTGGCAAGGCAAATCAGGGCCTTCCTTCGAGGCTAGGGCTCACGTTGACTTTCACTTTAGGTATAGAGCAGAGCAGGGTGAGCTTCCAACTAGGAACTGGAAGCCCAAGGTTTCTTTCAGGAAAACTCGTTTTCTTCGCAGAAGCAGGCAGGCAGTGACTAAATCCCTGGCAACAACAATGCTTTTCAGGGATCTTTGAGGCCGCATGAACGGCGCTTTCCTAATGGGAAAACAAGCCTTGTGCCATCAGTCTCCAGTTTCCTGGTTGACACGCAGCATACACGGAGGACCAGAGCTTCCTGGCTCTATGCAGTGTTCTGTTACTGAAACGGGTGTTGAAGTCAGGTTCCTAGGAGTCTTGGAAATCTTACTACCGTGAAACTAAAGCAGGCCAGCCTTGAAGGCCTCAGGTAGCTGCTGCCTGCCTCCCGTTTTGTAAGGATATTCAGGGACTGACATGGAAGCTAGTGCTGCCCTTGACTTTCACTCTAGTGATAGAGCAGAGCAGGGTGAGCTCCCAACTAGGAAAGGAAGCCCAAGGTTTCTTTCAGGAAAACTCGTTTTCTTCGCAGAAGCAGGCAGGCAGTGACTAAATCCCTGGCAACAACACTGCTTTTCAGGTATCTTTGAGGCCGCATGAACGGCGCTTTCCAAATGGGAAAACAAGCCTTGTGCCATCAGTTTCCAGTTTCTAGGTTGACACGCAGCATACACGGAGGACCAGAGCTTCCTGGCTCTATGCAGTGTTCTGTTACTGAAACGGGTGTTGAAGTAAGGTTCCTAGGATTCTTGGAAATCTTACTACCGTGAAACTAAAGCGGGCCAGCCTTGAAGGCCTCAGGTAGCTGCTGCCTGCCTCCCGTTTTGTAAGGATATTCAGGGACTTACATGGAGGCTAGTGCTGCCCTTGACTTTCACTCTAGTTATAGAGCAGAGCAGGGTGAGCTTCCAACTAGGAAGTGGAAGCCCAATGTTTCTTTCAGGAAAACTCGTTTTCTTCGCAGAAGCAGGCAGGCAGTGACTAAATCCCCAGCAACAACACTGCTTTTCAGGTATCTTTGAGGCCGCATGAACGGCGCTTTCCTAATGTGAAAACTAGCCTTGTGTCATCAGTTTCCAGTTTCTAGGTTGACACGCAGCATACACGGAGGACCAGAGCTTCCTGGCTCTATGCAGTGTTCTTTTATCGAACGGGTGCTGTGGCAGGTCCCTAAGAGTCTTGAAAAGCTTACTACCGTGAAACTAAAGCAGAACAGTGAAGAAGGCCTCATGGAGCTGCTCCACGCCTCCCGTTTGGCAAGGCAAATCAGGGCCTTCCTTCGAGGCTAGGGCTCACGTTGACTTTCACTTTAGGTATAGAGCAGAGCAGGGTGAGCTTCCAACTAGGAACTGGAAGCACAAGGTTTCTTACCGGAAAACTCAGTATCTTCTCAGAACCATGCCGGCAGTGACTAAAACCCTGGCAACAACAATGCTTTTCAGGTATATTCGAGGCGGCATGAACGGAGCTTTCATAATGGGCAAACAAGCCTTGTGCCATCACTCTCCAGTTTGTAAGTTGATACGCAGCATACACGCAGGACCCAAGCTTCCTGGTTCTAGGCAGTTTTCTGATACCCAAACGGCTGCTTAAGCAAGGTCTCTAGCCGTCTTGAAAAGCTTACTCCCGTGAAACTAAAGCAGAACAGCATTGAAGGCCTCATGGAGCTGCTGCATGCCTCCCGTTTTGTAAGGCTATTCAGAACCTTACATCGAGGCTAGTCCTCTCCTTTCCTTTCATTTAGTTATAGAGCAGAGCAGGGTGAGCTTCCAACTAGGAACTGGAAGCACAAGGTTTCTTTCAGGAAAACTCAGTATCTTCTCAGAACCATGCCGGCAGTGACTAAAACCCTGGCAACAACAATGCTTTTCAGGGATCTTTGAGGCCGCATGAACGGCGCTTTCCTAATGGGAAAACAAGCCTTGTGCCATCAGTCTCCAGTTTCCTGGTTAACACGCAGCATACACGGAGGACCAGAGCTTCCTGGCTCTATGCAGTGTTCTGTTACTGAAACGGGTGTTGAAGTCAGGTTCCTAGGAGTCTTGGAAATCTTACTACCGTTAAACTAAAGCAGGCCAGCCTTGAAGGCCTCAGGTAGCTGCTGCCTGCCTCCCGTTTTGTAAGGATATTCAGGGACTGACATGGAAGCTAGTGCTGCCCTTGACTTTCACTCTAGTTATAGAGCAGAGCAGGGTGAGCTCCCAACTAGGAAGTGGAAGCCCAAGGTTTCTTTCAGGAAAACTCGTTTTCTTCGCAAAAGCAGGCAGGCAGTGACTAAATCCCTGGCAACAACAATGCTTTTCAGGGATCTTTGAGGCCGCATGAACGGCGCTTTCCTAATGGGAAAACAAGCCTTGTGCCATCAGTCTCCAGTTTCCTGGTTGACACGCAGCATACACGGAGGACCAGAGCTTCCTGGCTCTATGCAGTGTTCTGTTCCTGAAACGGGTGTTGAAGTCAGGTTCCTAGGAGTCTTGGAAATCTTACTACCGTGAAACTAAAGCAGGCCAGCCTTGAAGGCCTCAGGTAGCTGCTGCCTGCCTCCCGTTTTGTAAGGATATTCAGGGACTGACATGGAAGCTAGTGCTGCCCTTGACTTTCACTCTAGTTATAGAGCAGAGCAGGGTGAGCTCCCAACTAGGAAGTGGAAGCCCAAGGTTTCTTTCAGGAAAACTCGTTTTCTTCGCAGAAGCAGGCAGGCAGTGACTAAATCCCCGGCAACAACACTGCTTTTCAGGTATCTTTGAGGCCGCATGAACGGCGCTTTCCTAATGTGAAAACTAGCCTTGTGTCATCAGTTTCCAGTTTCTAGGTTGACACGCAGCATACACGGAGGACCAGAGCTTCCTGGCTCTATGCAGTGTTCTTTTATCGAACGGGTGCTGTGGCAGGTCCCTAAAAATCTTGAAAAGCTTACTACCGTGAAACTAAAGCAGAACAGTGAAGAAGGCCTCATGGAGCTGCTCCACGCCTCCCGTTTGGCAAGGCAAATCAGGGCCTTCCTTCGAGGCTAGGGCTCACGTTGACTTTCACTTTAGGTATAGAGCAGAGCAGGGTGAGCTTCCAACTAGGAACTGGAAGCACAAGGTTTCTTACCGGAAAACTCAGTATCTTCTCAGAACCATGCCGGCAGTGACTAAAACCCTGGCAACAACAATGCTTTTCAGGTATATTCGAGGCGGCATGAACGGAGCTTTCATAATGGGCAAACAAGCCTTGTGCCATCACTCTCCAGTTTGTAAGTTGATACGCAGCATACACGCAGGACCCAAGCTTCCTGGTTCTAGGCAGTTTTCTGATACCCAAACGGCTGCTTAAGCAAGGTCTCTAGCCGTCTTGAAAAGCTTACTCCCGTGAAACTAAAGCAGAACAGCATTGAAGGCCTCATGGAGCTGCTGCATGCCTCCCGTTTTGTAAGGCTATTCAGAACCTTACATCGAGGCTAGTCCTCTCCTTTCCTTTCATTTAGTTATAGAGCAGAGCAGGGTGAGCTTCCAACTAGGAACTGGAAGCACAAGGTTTCTTTCAGGAAAACTCAGTATCTTCTCAGAACCATGCCGGCAGTGACTAAAACCCTGGCAACAACAATGCTTTTCAGGTATATTCGAGGCGGCATGAACGGAGCTTTCATAATGGGCAAACAAGCCTTGTGCCATCACTCTCCAGTTTGTAAGTTGATACGCAGCATACACGCAGGACCCAAGCTTCCTGGTTCTAGGCAGTTTTCTGATACCCAAACGGCTGCTTAAGCAAGGTCTCTAGCCGTCTTGAAAAGCTTACTCCCGTGAAACTAAAGCAGAACAGCATTGAAGGCCTCATGGAGCTGCTGCATGCCTCCCGTTTTGTAAGGCTATTCAGAACCTTACATCGAGGCTAGTCCTCCCCTTTCCTTTCATTTAGTTATAGAGCAGAGCAGGGTGAGCTTCCAACTAGTAACTGGAAGCACAAGGTTTCTTTCAGGAAAACTCATTTTCTTCGCAGAATCAGGCAGGCAGTGACTAAATCCCTGGCAACAACAATGCTTTTCAGGGATCTTTGAGGCCGCATGAACGGCGCTTTCCTAATGGGAAAACAAGCCTTGTGCCATCAGTCTCCAGTTTCTAGGTTGACACGCAGCATACACGGAGGACCAGAGCTTCCTGGCTCTATGCAGTGTTCTGTTACTGAAACGGGTGTTGAAGTCAGGTTCCTAGGAGTCTTGGAAATCTTACTACCGTTAAACTAAAGCAGGCCAGCCTTGAAGGCCTCAGGTAGCTGCTGCCTGCCTCCCGTTTTGTAAGGATATTCAGGGACTTACATGGAAGCTAGTGCTGCCCTTGACTTTCACTCTAGTGATAGAGCAGAGCAGGGTGAGCTCCCAACTAGGAAGTGGAAGCCCAAGGTTTCTTTCAGGAAAACTCGTTTTCTTCGCAGAAGCAGGCAGGCAGTGACTAAATCCCCGGCAACAACACTGCTTTTCAGGTATCTTTGAGGCCGCATGAACGGCGCTTTCCTAATGTGAAAACTAGCCTTGTGTCATCAGTTTCCAGTTTCTAGGTTGACACGGAGCATACACGGAGGACCAGAGCTTCCTGGCTCTATGCAGTGTTCTTTTATCGAACGGGTGCTGTGGCAGGTCCCTAAGAGTCTTGAAAAGCTTACTCCCGTGAAACTAAAGCAGAACAGTGAAGAAGGCCTCATGGAGCTGCTCCACGCCTCCCGTTTGGCAAGGCAAATCAGGGCCTTCCTTCGAGGCTAGGGCTCACGTTGACTTTCACTTTAGGTATAGAGCAGAGCAGGGTGAGCTTCCAACTAGGAACTGGAAGCACAAGGTTTCTTACCGGAAAACTCAGTATCTTCTCAGAACCATGCCGGCAGTGACTAAAACCCTGGCAACAACAATGCTTTTCAGGTATATTCGAGGCGGCATGAACGGAGCTTTCATAATGGGCAAACAAGCCTTGTGCCATCACTCTCCAGTTTGTAAGTTGATACGCAGCATACACGCAGGACCCAAGCTTCCTGGTTCTAGGCAGTTTTCTGATACCCAAACGGCTGCTTAAGCAAGGTCTCTAGCCGTCTTGAAAAGCTTACTCCCGTGAAACTAAAGCAGAACAGCATTGAAGGCCTCATGGAGCTGCTGCATGCCTCCCGTTTTGTAAGGCTATTCAGAACCTTACATCGAGGCTAGTCCTCTCCTTTCCTTTCATTTAGTTATAGAGCAGAGCAGGGTGAGCTTCCAACTAGGAACTGGAAGCACAAGGTTTCTTTCAGGAAAACTCAGTATCTTCTCAGAACCATGCCGGCAGTGACTAAAACCCTGGCAACAACAATGCTTTTCAGGTATATTCGAGGCGGCATGAACGGAGCTTTCATAATGGGCAAACAAGCCTTGTGCCATCACTCTCCAGTTTGTAAGTTGATACGCAGCATACACGCAGGACCCAAGCTTCCTGGTTCTAGGCAGTTTTCTGATACCCAAACGGCTGCTTAAGCAAGGTCTCTAGCCGTCTTGAAAAGCTTACTCCCGTGAAACTAAAGCAGAACAGCATTGAAGGCCTCATGGAGCTGCTGCATGCCTCCCGTTTTGTAAGGCTATTCAGAACCTTACATCGAGGCTAGTCCTCTCCTTTCCTTTCATTTAGTTATAGAGAAGAGCAGGGTGAGCTTCCAACTAGGAACTGGAAGCACAAGGTTTCTTTCAGGAAAACTCAGTATCTTCTCAGAACCATGCCGGCAGTGACTAAATCCCTGGCAACAACAATGCTTTTCAGGTATATTCGAGGCGGCATGAACAGAGCTTTCATAATGGGCAAACAAGCCTTGTGCCATCACTCTCCACTTTGTAAGTTGATACGCAGCATACACGCAGGACCCAAGCTTCCTGGTTCTAGGCAGTTTTCTGATACCCAAACGGCTGCTTAAGCAAGGTCTCTAGCCGTCTTGAAAAGCTTACTCCTGTGAAACTAAAGCAGAACAGCATTGAAGGCCTCAGGTAGCTGCTGCCTGCCTCCCGTTTTGTAAGGATATTCAGGGACTGACATGGAAGCTAGTGCTGCCCTTGACTTTCACTCTAGTTATAGAGCAGAGCAGGGTGAGCTTCCAACTAGGAACTGGAAGCACAAGGTTTCTTTCAGGAAAACTCATTTTCTTCGCAGAATCAGGCAGGCAGTGACTAAATCCCTGGCAACAACAATGCTTTTCAGGGATCTTTGAGGCCGCATGAACGGCGCTTTCCTAATGGGAAAACAAGCCTTGTGCCATCAGTCTCCAGTTTCTAGGTTGACACGCAGCATACACGGAGGACCAGAGCTTCCTGGCTCTATGCAGTGTTCTGTTACTGAAACGGGTGTTGAAGTCAGGTTCCTAGGAGTCTTGGAAATCTTACTACCGTGAAACTAAAGCAGGCCAGCCTTGAAGGCCTCAGGTAGCTGCTGCCTGCCTCCCGTTTTGTAAGGATATTCAGGGACTTACATGGAAGCTAGTGCTGCCCTTGACTTTCACTCTAGTGATAGAGCAGAGCAGGGTGAGCTCCCAACTAGGAAGTGGAAGCCCAAGGTTTCTTTCAGGAAAACTCGTTTTCTTCGCAGAAGCAGGCAGGCAGTGACTAAATCCCTGGCAACAACACTGCTTTTCAGGTATCTTTGAGGCCGCATGAACGGCGCTTTCCAAATGGGAAAACAAGCCTTGTGCCATCAGTTTCCAGTTTCTAGGTTGACACGCAGCATACACGGAGGACCAGAGCTTCCTGGCTCTATGCAGTGTTCTGTTACTGAAACGGGTGTTGAAGTAAGGTTCCTAGGATTCTTGGAAATCTTACTACCGTGAAACTAAAGCAGGCCAGCCTTGAAGGCCTCAGGTAGCTGCTGCCTGCCTCCCGTTTTGTAAGGATATTCAGGGATTTACATGGAAGCTAGTGCTGCCCTTGACTTTCACTCTAGTTATAGAGCAGAGCAGGGTGAGCTTCCAACTAGGAAGTGGAAGCCCAATGTTTCTTTCAGGAAAACTCGTTTTCTTCGCAGAAGCAGGCAGGCAGTGACTAAATCCCCGGCAACAACACTGCTTTTCAGGTATCTTTGAGGCCGCATGAACGGCGCTTTCCTAATGTGAAAACTAGCCTTGTGTCATCAGTTTCCAGTTTCTAGGTTGACACGGAGCATACACGGAGGACCAGAGCTTCCTGGCTCTATGCAGTGTTCTTTTATCAAACGGGTGCTGTGGCAGGTCCCTAAGAGTCTTGAAAAGCTTACTCCCGTGAAACTAAAGCAGAACAGTGAAGAAGGCCTCATGGAGCTGCTCCACGCCTCCCGTTTGGCAAGGCAAATCAGGGCCTTCCTTCGAGGCTAGGGCTCACGTTGACTTTCACTTTAGGTATAGAGCAGAGCAGGGTGAGCTTCCAACTAGGAACTGGAAGCACAAGGTTTCTTACCGGAAAACTCAGTATCTTCTCAGAACCATGCCGGCAGTGACTAAAACCCTGGCAACAACAATGCTTTTCAGGTATATTCGAGGCGGCATGAACGGAGCTTTCATAATGGGCAAACAAGCCTTGTGCCATCACTCTCCAGTTTGTAAGTTGATACGCAGCATACACGCAGGACCCAAGCTTCCTGGTTCTAGGCAGTTTTCTGATACCCAAACGGCTGCTTAAGCAAGGTCTCTAGCCGTCTTCAAAAGCTTACTCCCGTGAAACTAAAGCAGAACAGCATTGAAGGCCTCATGGAGCTGCTGCATGCCTCCCGTTTTGTAAGGCTATTCAGAACCTTACATCGAGGCTAGTCCTCTCCTTTCCTTTCATTTAGTTATAGAGCAGAGCAGGGTGAGCTTCCAACTAGGAACTGGAAGCACAAGGTTTCTTTCAGGAAAACTCAGTATCTTCTCAGAACCATGCCGGCAGTGACTAAAACCCTGGCAACAACAATGCTTTTCAGGTATATTCGAGGCGGCATGAACGGAGCTTTCATAATGGGCAAACAAGCCTTGTGCCATCACTCTCCAGTTTGTAAGTTGATACGCAGCATACACGCAGGACCCAAGCTTCCTGGTTCTAGGCAGTTTTCTGATACCCAAACGGCTGCTTAAGCAAGGTCTCTAGCCGTCTTGAAAAGCTTACTCCCGTGAAACTAAAGCAGAACAGCATTGAAGGCCTCATGGAGCTGCTGCATGCCTCCCGTTTTGTAAGGCTATTCAGAACCTTACATCGAGGCTAGTCCTCTCCTTTCCTTTCATTTAGTTATAGAGAAGAGCAGGGTGAGCTTCCAACTAGGAACTGGAAGCACAAGGTTTCTTTCAGGAAAACTCAGTATCTTCTCAGAACCATGCCGGCAGTGACTAAATCCCTGGCAACAACAAAGCTTTTCAGGTATATTCGAGGCGGCATGAACAGAGCTTTCATAATGGGCAAACAAGCCTTGTGCCATCACTCTCCACTTTGTAAGTTGATACGCAGCATACACGCAGGACCCAAGCTTCCTGGTTCTAGGCAGTTTTCTGATACCCAAACGGCTGCTTAAGCAAGGTCTCTAGCCGTCTTGAAAAGCTTACTCCTGTGAAACTAAAGCAGAACAGCATTGAAGGCCTCAGGTAGCTGCTGCCTGCCTCCCGTTTTGTAAGGATATTCAGGGACTGACATGGAAGCTAGTGCTGCCCTTGACTTTCACTCTAGTTATAGAGCAGAGCAGGGTGAGCTTCCAACTAGGAACTGGAAGCCCAATGTTTCTTTCAGGAAAACTCGTTTTCTTCGCAGAAGCAGGCAGGCAGTGACTAAATCCCCGGCAACAACACTGCTTTTCAGGTATCTTTGAGGCCGCATGAACGGCGCTTTCCTAATGTGAAAACTAGCCTTGTGTCATCAGTTTCCAGTTTCTAGGTTGACACGGAGCATACACGGAGGACCAGAGCTTCCTGGCTCTATGCAGTGTTCTTTTATCGAACGGGTGCTGTGGCAGGTCCCTAAGAGTCTTGAAAAGCTTACTCCCGTGAAACTAAAGCAGAACAGTGAAGAAGGCCTCATGGAGCTGCTCCACGCCTCCCGTTTGGCAAGGCAAATCAGGGCCTTCCTTCGAGGCTAGGGCTCACGTTGACTTTCACTTTAGGTATAGAGCAGAGCAGGGTGAGCTTCCAACTAGGAACTGGAAGCACAAGGTTTCTTACCGGAAAACTCAGTATCTTCTCAGAACCATGCCGGCAGTGACTAAAACCCTGGCAACAACAATGCTTTTCAGGTATATTCGAGGCGGCATGAACGGAGCTTTCATAATGGGCAAACAAGCCTTGTGCCATCACTCTCCAGTTTGTAAGTTGATACGCAGCATACACGCAGGACCCAAGCTTCCTGGTTCTAGGCAGTTTTCTGATACCCAAACGGCTGCTTAAGCAAGGTCTCTAGCCGTCTTGAAAAGCTTACTCCCGTGAAACTAAAGCAGAACAGCATTGAAGGCCTCATGGAGCTGCTGCATGCCTCCCGTTTTGTAAGGCTATTCAGAACCTTACATCGAGGCTAGTCCTCCCCTTTCCTTTCATTTAGTTATAGAGCAGAGCAGGGTGAGCTTCCAACTAGGAACTGGAAACACAAGGTTTCTTTCAGGAAAACTCATTTTCTTCGCAGAATCAGGCAGGCAGTGACTAAATCCCTGGCAACAACAATGCTTTTCAGGGATCTTTGAGGCCGCATGAACGGCGCTTTCCTAATGGGAAAACAAGCCTTGTGCCATCAGTCTCCAGTTTCTAGGTTGACACGCAGCATACACGGAGGACCAGAGCTTCCTGGCTCAATGCAGTGTTCTGTTACTGAAACGGGTGTTGAAGTCAGGTTCCTAGGAGTCTTGGAAATCTTACTACCGTTAAACTAAAGCAGGCCAGCCTTGAAGGCCTCAGGTAGCTGCTGCCTGCCTCCCGTTTTGTAAGGATATTCAGGGACTTACATGGAAGCTAGTGCTGCCCTTGACTTTCACTCTAGTGATAGAGCAGAGCAGGGTGAGCTCCCAACTAGGAAGTGGAAGCCCAAGGTTTCTTTCAGGAAAACTCGTTTTCTTCGCAGAAGCAGGCAGGCAGTGACTAAATCCCTGGCAACAACACTGCTTTTCAGGTATCTTTGAGGCCGCATGAACGGCGCTTTCCTAATGTGAATACTAGCCTTGTGTCATCAGTTTCCAGTTTCTAGGTTGACACGGAGCATACACGGAGGACCAGAGCTTCCTGGCTCTATGCAGTGTTCTTTTATCGAACGGGTGCTGTGGCAGGTCCCTAAGAGTCTTGAAAAGCTTACTACCGTGAAACTAAAGCAGAACAGTGAAGAAGGCCTCATGGAGCTGCTCCACGCCTCCCGTTTGGCAAGGCAAATCAGGGCCTTCCTTCGAGGCTAGGGCTCACGTTGACTTTCACTTTAGGTATAGAGCAGAGCAGGGTGAGCTTCCAACTAGGAACTGGAAGCACAAGGTTTCTTACCGGAAAACTCAGTATCTTCTCAGAACCATGCCGGCAGTGACTAAAACCCTGGCAACAACAATGCTTTTCAGGTATATTCGAGGCGGCATGAACGGAGCTTTCATAATGGGCAAACAAGCCTTGTGCCATCACTCTCCAGTTTGTAAGTTGATACGCAGCATACACGCAGGACCCAAGCTTCCTGGTTCTAGGCAGTTTTCTGATACCCAAACGGCTGCTTAAGCAAGGTCTCTAGCCGTCTTGAAAAGCTTACTCCCGTGAAACTAAAGCAGAACAGCATTGAAGGCCTCATGGAGCTGCTGCATGCCTCCCGTTTTGTAAGGCTATTCAGAACCTTACATCGAGGCTAGTCCTCTCCTTTCCTTTCATTTAGTTATAGAGCAGAGCAGGGTGAGCTTCCAACTAGGAACTGGAAGCACAAGGTTTCTTTCAGGAAAACTCAGTATCTTCTCAGAACCATGCCGGCAGTGACTAAAACCCTGGCAACAACAATGCTTTTCAGGTATATTCGAGGCGGCATGAACGGAGCTTTCATAATGGGCAAACAAGCCTTGTGCCATCACTCTCCAGTTTGTAAGTTGATACGCAGCATACACGCAGGACCCAAGCTTCCTGGTTCTAGGCAGTTTTCTGATACCCAAACGGCTGCTTAAGCAAGGTCTCTAGCCGTCTTGAAAAGCTTACTCCCGTGAAACTAAAGCAGAACAGCATTGAAGGCCTCATGGAGCTGCTGCATGCCTCCCGTTTTGTAAGGCTATTCAGAACCTTACATCGAGGCTAGTCCTCCCCTTTCCTTTCATTTAGTTATAGAGCAGAGCAGGGTGAGCTTCCAACTAGGAACTGGAAGCACAAGGTTTCTTTCAGGAAAACTCATTTTCTTCGCAGAATCAGGCAGGCAGTGACTAAATCCCTGGCAACAACAATGCTTTTCAGGGATCTTTGAGGCCGCATGAACGGCGCTTTCCTAATGGGAAAACAAGCCTTGTGCCATCAGTCTCCAGTTTCTAGGTTGACACGCAGCATACACGGAGGACCAGAGCTTCCTGGCTCTATGCAGTGTTCTGTTACTGAAACGGGTGTTGAAGTCAGGTTCCTAGGAGTCTTGGAAATCTTACTACCGTGAAACTAAAGCAGGCCAGCCTTGAAGGCCTCAGGTAGCTGCTGCCTGCCTCCCGTTTTGTAAGGATTTTCAGGGACTTACATGGAAGCTAGTGCTGCCCTTGACTTTCACTCTAGTTATAGAGCAGAGCAGGGTGAGCTTCCAACTAGGAAGTGGAAGCCCAATGTTTCTTTCAGGAAAACTCGTTTTCTTCGCAGAAGCAGGCAGGCAGTGACTAAATCCCCGGCAACAACACTGCTTTTCAGGTATCTTTGAGGCCGCATGAACGGCGCTTTCCTAATGTGAAAACTAGCCTTGTGTCATCAGTTTCCAGTTTCTAGGTTGACACGGAGCATACACGGAGGACCAGAGCTTCCTGGCTCTATGCAGTGTTCTTTTATCGAACGGGTGCTGTGGCAGGTCCCTAAGAGTCTTGAAAAGCTTACTACCGTGAAACTAAAGCAGAACAGTGAAGAAGGCCTCATGGAGCTGCTCCACGCCTCCCGTTTGGCAAGGCAAATCAGGGCCTTCCTTCGAGGCTAGGGCTCACGTTGACTTTCACTTTAGGTATAGAGCAGAGCAGGGTGAGCTTCCAACTAGGAACTGGAAGCCCAAGGTTTCTTTCAGGAAAACTCGTTTTCTTCGCAGAAGCAGGCAGGCAGTGACTAAATCCCTGGCAACAACAATGCTTTTCAGGGATCTTTGAGGCCGCATGAACGGCGCTTTCCTAATGGGAAAACAAGCCTTGTGCCATCAGTCTCCAGTTTCCTGGTTGACACGCAGCATACACGGAGGACCAGAGCTTCCTGGCTCTATGCAGTGTTCTGTTACTGAAACGGGTGTTGAAGTCAGGTTCCTAGGAGTCTTGGAAATCTTACTACCGTGAAACTAAAGCAGGCCAGCCTTGAAGGCCTCAGGTAGCTGCTGCCTGCCTCCCGTTTTGTAAGGATATTCAGGGACTGACATGGAAGCTAGTGCTGCCCTTGACTTTCACTCTAGTTATAGAGCAGAGCAGGGTGAGCTCCCAACTAGGAAAGGAAGCCCAAGGTTTCTTTCAGGAAAACTCGTTTTCTTCGCAGAAGCAGGCAGGCAGTGACTAAATCCCTGGCAACAACACTGCTTTTCAGGTATCTTTGAGGCCGCATGAACGGCGCTTTCCAAATGGGAAAACAAGCCTTGTGCCATCAGTTTCCAGTTTCTAGGTTGACACGCAGCATACACGGAGGACCAGAGCTTCCTGGCTCTATGCAGTGTTCTGTTACTGAAACGGGTGTTGAAGTAAGGTTCCTAGGATTCTTGGAAATCTTACTACCGTGAAACTAAAGCGGGCCAGCCTTGAAGGCCTCAGGTAGCTGCTGCCTGCCTCCCGTTTTGTAAGGATATTCAGGGACTTACATGGAGGCTAGTGCTGCCCTTGACTTTCACTCTAGTTATAGAGCAGAGCAGGGTGAGCTTCCAACTAGGAAGTGGAAGCCCAATGTTTCTTTCAGGAAAACTCGTTTTCTTCGCAGAAGCAGGCAGGCAGTGACTAAATCCCCAGCAACAACACTGCTTTTCAGGTATCTTTGAGGCCGCATGAACGGCGCTTTCCTAATGTGAAAACTAGCCTTGTGTCATCAGTTTCCAGTTTCTAGGTTGACACGCAGCATACACGGAGGACCAGAGCTTCCTGGCTCTATGCAGTGTTCTTTTATCGAACGGGTGCTGTGGCAGGTCCCTAAGAGTCTTGAAAAGCTTACTACCGTGAAACTAAAGCAGAACAGTGAAGAAGGCCTCATGGAGCTGCTCCACGCCTCCCGTTTGGCAAGGCAAATCAGGGCCTTCCTTCGAGGCTAGGGCTCACGTTGACTTTCACTTTAGGTATAGAGCAGAGCAGGGTGAGCTTCCAACTAGGAACTGGAAGCACAAGGTTTCTTACCGGAAAACTCAGTATCTTCTCAGAACCATGCCGGCAGTGACTAAAACCCTGGCAACAACAATGCTTTTCAGGTATATTCGAGGCGGCATGAACGGAGCTTTCATAATGGGCAAACAAGCCTTGTGCCATCACTCTCCAGTTTGTAAGTTGATACGCAGCATACACGCAGGACCCAAGCTTCCTGGTTCTAGGCAGTTTTCTGATACCCAAACGGCTGCTTAAGCAAGGTCTCTAGCCGTCTTGAAAAGCTTACTCCCGTGAAACTAAAGCAGAACAGCATTGAAGGCCTCATGGAGCTGCTGCATGCCTCCCGTTTTGTAAGGCTATTCAGAACCTTACATCGAGGCTAGTCCTCTCCTTTCCTTTCATTTAGTTATAGAGCAGAGCAGGGTGAGCTTCCAACTAGGAACTGGAAGCACAAGGTTTCTTTCAGGAAAACTCAGTATCTTCTCAGAACCATGCCGGCAGTGACTAAAACCCTGGCAACAACAATGCTTTTCAGGGATCTTTGAGGCCGCATGAACGGCGCTTTCCTAATGGGAAAACAAGCCTTGTGCCATCAGTCTCCAGTTTCCTGGTTAACACGCAGCATACACGGAGGACCAGAGCTTCCTGGCTCTATGCAGTGTTCTGTTACTGAAACGGGTGTTGAAGTCAGGTTCCTAGGAGTCTTGGAAATCTTACTACCGTTAAACTAAAGCAGGCCAGCCTTGAAGGCCTCAGGTAGCTGCTGCCTGCCTCCCGTTTTGTAAGGATATTCAGGGACTGACATGGAAGCTAGTGCTGCCCTTGACTTTCACTCTAGTTATAGAGCAGAGCAGGGTGAGCTCCCAACTAGGAAGTGGAAGCCCAAGGTTTCTTTCAGGAAAACTCGTTTTCTTCGCAAAAGCAGGCAGGCAGTGACTAAATCCCTGGCAACAACAATGCTTTTCAGGGATCTTTGAGGCCGCATGAACGGCGCTTTCCTAATGGGAAAACAAGCCTTGTGCCATCAGTCTCCAGTTTCCTGGTTGACACGCAGCATACACGGAGGACCAGAGCTTCCTGGCTCTATGCAGTGTTCTGTTCCTGAAACGGGTGTTGAAGTCAGGTTCCTAGGAGTCTTGGAAATCTTACTACCGTGAAACTAAAGCAGGCCAGCCTTGAAGGCCTCAGGTAGCTGCTGCCTGCCTCCCGTTTTGTAAGGATATTCAGGGACTGACATGGAAGCTAGTGCTGCCCTTGACTTTCACTCTAGTTATAGAGCAGAGCAGGGTGAGCTCCCAACTAGGAAGTGGAAGCCCAAGGTTTCTTTCAGGAAAACTCGTTTTCTTCGCAGAAGCAGGCAGGCAGTGACTAAATCCCTGGCAACAACACTGCTTTTCAGGTATCTTTGAGGCCGCATGAACGGCGCTTTCCAAATGGGAAAACAAGCCTTGTGCCATCAGTTTCCAGTTTCTAGGTTGACACGCAGCATACACGGAGGACCAGAGCTTCCTGGCTCTATGCAGTGTTCTGTTACTGAAACGGGTGTTGAAGTAAGGTTCCTAGGATTCTTGGAAATCTTACTACCGTGAAACTAAAGCAGGCCAGCCTTGAAGGCCTCAGGTAGCTGCTGCCTGCCTCCCGTTTTGTAAGGATATTCAGGGACTTACATGGAAGCTAGTGCTGCCCTTGACTTTCACTCTAGTTATAGAGCAGAGCAGGGTGAGCTTCCAACTAGGAAGTGGAAGCCCAATGTTTCTTTCAGGAAAACTCGTTTTCTTCGCAGAAGCAGGCAGGCAGTGACTAAATCCCCGGCAACAACACTGCTTTTCAGGTATCTTTGAGGCCGCATGAACGGCGCTTTCCTAATGTGAAAACTAGCCTTGTGTCATCAGTTTCCAGTTTCTAGGTTGACACGCAGCATACACGGAGGACCAGAGCTTCCTGGCTCTATGCAGTGTTCTTTTATCGAACGGGTGCTGTGGCAGGTCCCTAAAAATCTTGAAAAGCTTACTACCGTGAAACTAAAGCAGAACAGTGAAGAAGGCCTCATGGAGCTGCTCCACGCCTCCCGTTTGGCAAGGCAAATCAGGGCCTTCCTTCGAGGCTAGGGCTCACGTTGACTTTCACTTTAGGTATAGAGCAGAGCAGGGTGAGCTTCCAACTAGGAACTGGAAGCACAAGGTTTCTTACCGGAAAACTCAGTATCTTCTCAGAACCATGCCGGCAGTGACTAAAACCCTGGCAACAACAATGCTTTTCAGGTATATTCGAGGCGGCATGAACGGAGCTTTCATAATGGGCAAACAAGCCTTGTGCCATCACTCTCCAGTTTGTAAGTTGATACGCAGCATACACGCAGGACCCAAGCTTCCTGGTTCTAGGCAGTTTTCTGATACCCAAACGGCTGCTTAAGCAAGGTCTCTAGCCGTCTTGAAAAGCTTACTCCCGTGAAACTAAAGCAGAACAGCATTGAAGGCCTCATGGAGCTGCTGCATGCCTCCCGTTTTGTAAGGCTATTCAGAACCTTACATCGAGGCTAGTCCTCTCCTTTCCTTTCATTTAGTTATAGAGCAGAGCAGGGTGAGCTTCCAACTAGGAACTGGAAGCACAAGGTTTCTTTCAGGAAAACTCAGTATCTTCTCAGAACCATGCCGGCAGTGACTAAAACCCTGGCAACAACAATGCTTTTCAGGTATATTCGAGGCGGCATGAACGGAGCTTTCATAATGGGCAAACAAGCCTTGTGCCATCACTCTCCAGTTTGTAAGTTGATACGCAGCATACACGCAGGACCCAAGCTTCCTGGTTCTAGGCAGTTTTCTGATACCCAAACGGCTGCTTAAGCAAGGTCTCTAGCCGTCTTGAAAAGCTTACTCCCGTGAAACTAAAGCAGAACAGCATTGAAGGCCTCATGGAGCTGCTGCATGCCTCCCGTTTTGTAAGGCTATTCAGAACCTTACATCGAGGCTAGTCCTCCCCTTTCCTTTCATTTAGTTATAGAGCAGAGCAGGGTGAGCTTCCAACTAGTAACTGGAAGCACAAGGTTTCTTTCAGGAAAACTCATTTTCTTCGCAGAATCAGGCAGGCAGTGACTAAATCCCTGGCAACAACAATGCTTTTCAGGGATCTTTGAGGCCGCATGAACGGCGCTTTCCTAATGGGAAAACAAGCCTTGTGCCATCAGTCTCCAGTTTCTAGGTTGACACGCAGCATACACGGAGGACCAGAGCTTCCTGGCTCTATGCAGTGTTCTGTTACTGAAACGGGTGTTGAAGTCAGGTTCCTAGGAGTCTTGGAAATCTTACTACCGTGAAACTAAAGCAGGCCAGCCTTGAAGGCCTCAGGTAGCTGCTGCCTGCCTCCCGTTTTGTAAGGATATTCAGGGACTGACATGGAAGCTAGTGCTGCCCTTGACTTTCACTCTAGTTATAGAGCAGAGCAGGGTGAGCTCCCAACTAGGAAGTGGAAGCCCAAGGTTTCTTTCAGGAAAACTCGTTTTCTTCGCAGAAGCAGGCAGGCAGTGACTAAATCCCTGGCAACAACACTGCTTTTCAGGTATCTTTGAGGCCGCATGAACGGCGCTTTCCAAATGGGAAAACAAGCCTTGTGCCATCAGTTTCCAGTTTCTAGGTTGACACGCAGCATACACGGAGGACCAGAGCTTCCTGGCTCTATGCAGTGTTCTGTTACTGAAACGGGTGTTGAAGTAAGGTTCCTAGGATTCTTGGAAATCTTACTACCGTGAAACTAAAGCAGGCCAGCCTTGAAGGCCTCAGGTAGCTGCTGCCTGCCTCCCGTTTTGTAAGGATATTCAGGGACTTACATGGAAGCTAGTGCTGCCCTTGACTTTCACTCTAGTTATAGAGCAGAGCAGGGTGAGCTTCCAACTAGGAAGTGGAAGCCCAATGTTTCTTTCAGGAAAACTCGTTTTCTTCGCAGAAGCAGGCAGGCAGTGACTAAATCCCCGGCAACAACACTGCTTTTCAGGTATCTTTGAGGCCGCATGAACGGCGCTTTCCTAATGTGAAAACTAGCCTTGTGTCATCAGTTTCCAGTTTCTAGGTTGACACGCAGCATACACGGAGGACCAGAGCTTCCTGGCTCTATGCAGTGTTCTTTTATCGAACGGGTGCTGTGGCAGGTCCCTAAAAATCTTGAAAAGCTTACTACCGTGAAACTAAAGCAGAACAGTGAAGAAGGCCTCATGGAGCTGCTCCACGCCTCCCGTTTGGCAAGGCAAATCAGGGCCTTCCTTCGAGGCTAGGGCTCACGTTGACTTTCACTTTAGGTATAGAGCAGAGCAGGGTGAGCTTCCAACTAGGAACTGGAAGCACAAGGTTTCTTACCGGAAAACTCAGTATCTTCTCAGAACCATGCCGGCAGTGACTAAAACCCTGGCAACAACAATGCTTTTCAGGTATATTCGAGGCGGCATGAACGGAGCTTTCATAATGGGCAAACAAGCCTTGTGCCATCACTCTCCAGTTTGTAAGTTGATACGCAGCATACACGCAGGACCCAAGCTTCCTGGTTCTAGGCAGTTTTCTGATACCCAAACGGCTGCTTAAGCAAGGTCTCTAGCCGTCTTGAAAAGCTTACTCCCGTGAAACTAAAGCAGAACAGCATTGAAGGCCTCATGGAGCTGCTGCATGCCTCCCGTTTTGTAAGGCTATTCAGAACCTTACATCGAGGCTAGTCCTCTCCTTTCCTTTCATTTAGTTATAGAGCAGAGCAGGGTGAGCTTCCAACTAGGAACTGGAAGCACAAGGTTTCTTTCAGGAAAACTCAGTATCTTCTCAGAACCATGCCGGCAGTGACTAAAACCCTGGCAACAACAATGCTTTTCAGGTATATTCGAGGCGGCATGAACGGAGCTTTCATAATGGGCAAACAAGCCTTGTGCCATCACTCTCCAGTTTGTAAGTTGATACGCAGCATACACGCAGGACCCAAGCTTCCTGGTTCTAGGCAGTTTTCTGATACCCAAACGGCTGCTTAAGCAAGGTCTCTAGCCGTCTTGAAAAGCTTACTCCCGTGAAACTAAAGCAGAACAGCATTGAAGGCCTCATGGAGCTGCTGCATGCCTCCCGTTTTGTAAGGCTATTCAGAACCTTACATCGAGGCTAGTCCTCCCCTTTCCTTTCATTTAGTTATAGAGCAGAGCAGGGTGAGCTTCCAACTAGGAACTGGAAGCACAAGGTTTCTTTCAGGAAAACTCATTTTCTTCGCAGAATCAGGCAGGCAGTGACTAAATCCCTGGCAACAACAATGCTTTTCAGGGATCTTTGAGGCCGCATGAACGGCGCTTTCCTAATGGGAAAACAAGCCTTGTGCCATCAGTCTCCAGTTTCTAGGTTGACACGCAGCATACACGGAGGACCAGAGCTTCCTGGCTCTATGCAGTGTTCTGTTACTGAAACGGGTGTTGAAGTCAGGTTCCTAGGAGTCTTGGAAATCTTACTACCGTTAAACTAAAGCAGGCCAGCCTTGAAGGCCTCAGGTAGCTGCTGCCTGCCTCCCGTTTTGTAAGGATATTCAGGGACTTACATGGAAGCTAGTGCTGCCCTTGACTTTCACTCTAGTTATAGAGCAGAGCAGGGTGAGCTCCCAACTAGGAAGTGGAAGCCCAAGGTTTCTTTCAGGAAAACTCGTTTTCTTCGCAGAAGCAGGCAGGCAGTGACTAAATCCCTGGCAACAACACTGCTTTTCAGGTATCTTTGAGGCCGCATGAACGGCGCTTTCCTAATGTGAATACTAGCCTTGTGTCATCAGTTTCCAGTTTCTAGGTTGACACGGAGCATACACGGAGGACCAGAGCTTCCTGGCTCTATGCAGTGTTCTTTTATCGAACGGGTGCTGTGGCAGGTCCCTAAGAGTCTTGAAAAGCTTACTACCGTGAAACTAAAGCAGAACAGTGAAGAAGGCCTCATGGAGCTGCTCCACGCCTCCCGTTTGGCAAGGCAAATCAGGGCCTTCCTTCGAGGCTAGGGCTCACGTTGACTTTCACTTTAGGTATAGAGCAGAGCAGGGTGAGCTTCCAACTAGGAACTGGAAGCACAAGGTTTCTTACCGGAAAACTCAGTATCTTCTCAGAACCATGCCGGCAGTGACTAAAACCCTGGCAACAACAATGCTTTTCAGGTATATTCGAGGCGGCATGAACGGAGCTTTCATAATGGGCAAACAAGCCTTGTGCCATCACTCTCCAGTTTGTAAGTTGATACGCAGCATACACGCAGGACCCAAGCTTCCTGGTTCTAGGCAGTTTTCTGATACCCAAACGGCTGCTTAAGCAAGGTCTCTAGCCGTCTTGAAAAGCTTACTCCCGTGAAACTAAAGCAGAACAGCATTGAAGGCCTCATGGAGCTGCTGCATGCCTCCCGTTTTGTAAGGCTATTCAGAACCTTACATCGAGGCTAGTCCTCTCCTTTCCTTTCATTTAGTTATAGAGCAGAGCAGGGTGAGCTTCCAACTAGGAACTGGAAGCACAAGGTTTCTTTCAGGAAAACTCAGTATCTTCTCAGAACCATGCCGGCAGTGACTAAAACCCTGGCAACAACAATGCTTTTCAGGTATATTCGAGGCGGCATGAACGGAGCTTTCATAATGGGCAAACAAGCCTTGTGCCATCACTCTCCAGTTTGTAAGTTGATACGCAGCATACACGCAGGACCCAAGCTTCCTGGTTCTAGGCAGTTTTCTGATACCCAAACGGCTGCTTAAGCAAGGTCTCTAGCCGTCTTGAAAAGCTTACTCCCGTGAAACTAAAGCAGAACAGCATTGAAGGCCTCATGGAGCTGCTGCATGCCTCCCGTTTTGTAAGGCTATTCAGAACCTTACATCGAGGCTAGTCCTCTCCTTTCCTTTCATTTAGTTATAGAGCAGAGCAGGGTGAGCTTCCAACTAGGAACTGGAAGCACAAGGTTTCTTTCAGGAAAACTCAGTATCTTCTCAGAACCATGCCGGCAGTGACTAAAACCCTGGCAACAACAATGCTTTTCAGGTATATTCGAGGCGGCATGAACGGAGCTTTCATAATGGGCAAACAAGCCTTGTGCCATCACTCTCCAGTTTGTAAGTTGATACGCAGCATACACGCAGGACCCAAGCTTCCTGGTTCTAGGCAGTTTTCTGATACCCAAACGGCTGCTTAAGCAAGGTCTCTAGCCGTCTTGAAAAGCTTACTCCCGTGAAACTAAAGCAGAACAGCATTGAAGGCCTCATGGAGCTGCTGCATGCCTCCCGTTTTGTAAGGCTATTCAGAACCTTACATCGAGGCTAGTCCTCCCCTTTCCTTTCATTTAGTTATAGAGCAGAGCAGGGTGAGCTTCCAACTAGGAACTGGAAGCACAAGGTTTCTTTCAGGAAAACTCATTTTCTTCGCAGAATCAGGCAGGCAGTGACTAAATCCCTGGCAACAACAATGCTTTTCAGGGATCTTTGAGGCCGCATGAACGGCGCTTTCCTAATGGGAAAACAAGCCTTGTGTCATCAGTCTCCAGTTTCTAGGTTGACACGCAGCATACACGGAGGACCAGAGCTTCCTGGCTCTATGCAGTGTTCTGTTACTGAAACGGGTGTTGAAGTCAGGTTCCTAGGAGTCTTGGAAATCTTACTACCGTGAAACTAAAGCAGGCCAGCCTTGAAGGCCTCAGGTAGCTGCTGCCTGCCTCCCGTTTTGTAAGGATTTTCAGGGACTTACATGGAAGCTAGTGCTGCCCTTGACTTTCACTCTAGTTATAGAGCAGAGCAGGGTGAGCTTCCAACTAGGAAGTGGAAGCCCAATGTTTCTTTCAGGAAAACTCGTTTTCTTCGCAGAAGCAGGCAGGCAGTGACTAAATCCCCGGCAACAACACTGCTTTTCAGGTATCTTTGAGGCCGCATGAACGGCGCTTTCCTAATGTGAAAACTAGCCTTGTGTCATCAGTTTCCAGTTTCTAGGTTGACACGGAGCATACACGGAGGACCAGAGCTTCCTGGCTCTATGCAGTGTTCTTTTATCGAACGGGTGCTGTGGCAGGTCCCTAAGAGTCTTGAAAAGCTTACTCCCGTGAAACTAAAGCAGAACAGTGAAGAAGGCCTCATGGAGCTGCTCCACGCCTCCCGTTTGGCAAGGCAAATCAGGGCCTTCCTTCGAGGCTAGGGCTCACGTTGACTTTCACTTTAGGTATAGAGCAGAGCAGGGTGAGCTTCCAACTAGGAACTGGAAGCACAAGGTTTCTTACCGGAAAACTCAGTATCTTCTCAGAACCATGCCGGCAGTGACTAAAACCCTGGCAACAACAATGCTTTTCAGGTATATTCGAGGCGGCATGAACGGAGCTTTCATAATGGGCAAACAAGCCTTGTGCCATCACTCTCCAGTTTGTAAGTTGATACGCAGCATACACGCAGGACCCAAGCTTCCTGGTTCTAGGCAGTTTTCTGATACCCAAACGGCTGCTTAAGCAAGGTCTCTAGCCGTCTTGAAAAGCTTACTCCCGTGAAACTAAAGCAGAACAGCATTGAAGGCCTCATGGAGCTGCTGCATGCCTCCCGTTTTGTAAGGCTATTCAGAACCTTACATCGAGGCTAGTCCTCCCCTTTCCTTTCATTTAGTTATAGAGCAGAGCAGGGTGAGCTTCCAACTAGGAACTGGAAGCACAAGGTTTCTTTCAGGAAAACTCATTTTCTTCGCAGAAGCAGGCAGGCAGTGACTAAATCCCTGGCAACAACAATGCTTTTCAGGGATCTTTGAGGCCGCATGAACGGCGCTTTCCTAATGGGAAAACAAGCCTTGTGCCATCAGTCTCCAGTTTCCTGGTTGACACGCAGCATACACGGAGGACCAGAGCACCTGGCTCTATGCAGTGTTCTGTTACTGAAACGGGTGTTGAAGTCAGGTTCCTAGGAGTCTTGGAAATCTTACTACCGTGAAACTAAAGCAGGCCAGCCTTGAAGGCCTCAGGTAGCTGCTGCCTGCCTCCCGTTTTGTAAGGATATTCAGGGACTGACATGGAAGCTAGTGCTGCCCTTGACTTTCACTCTAGTTATAGAGCAGAGCAGGGTGAGCTCCCAACTAGGAAGTGGAAGCCCAAGGTTTCTTTCAGGAAAACTCGTTTTCTTCGCAGAAGCAGGCAGGCAGTGACTAAATCCCTGGCAACAACACTGCTTTTCAGGTATCTTTGAGGCCGCATGAACGGCGCTTTCCAAATGGGAAAACAAGCCTTGTGCCATCAGTTTCCAGTTTCTAGGTTGACACGCAGCATACACGGAGGACCAGAGCTTCCTGGCTCTATGCAGTGTTCTGTTACTGAAACGGGTGTTGAAGTAAGGTTCCTAGGATTCTTGGAAATCTTACTACCGTGAAACTAAAGCAGGCCAGCCTTGAAGGCCTCAGGTAGCTGCTGCCTGCCTCCCGTTTTGTAAGGATATTCAGGGACTTACATGGAAGCTAGTGCTGCCCTTGACTTTCACTCTAGTTATAGAGCAGAGCAGGGTGAGCTTCCAACTAGGAAGTGGAAGCCCAATGTTTCTTTCAGGAAAACTCGTTTTCTTCGCAGAAGCAGGCAGGCAGTGACTAAATCCCCGGCAACAACACTGCTTTTCAGGTATCTTTGAGGCCGCATGAACGGCGCTTTCCTAATGTGAAAACTAGCCTTGTGTCATCAGTTTCCAGTTTCTAGGTTGACACGGAGCATACACGGAGGACCAGAGCTTCCTGGCTCTATGCAGTGTTCTTTTATCGAACGGGTGCTGTGGCAGGTCCCTAAGAGTCTTGAAAAGCTTACTACCGTGAAACTAAAGCAGAACAGTGAAGAAGGCCTCATGGAGCTGCTCCACGCCTCCCGTTTGGCAAGGCAAATCAGGGCCTTCCTTCGAGGCTAGGGCTCACGTTGACTTTCACTTTAGGTATAGAGCAGAGCAGGGTGAGCTTCCAACTAGGAACTGGAAGCACAAGGTTTCTTACCGGAAAACTCAGTATCTTCTCAGAACCATGCCGGCAGTGACTAAAACCCTGGCAACAACAATGCTTTTCAGGTATATTCGAGGCGGCATGAACGGAGCTTTCATAATGGGCAAACAAGCCTTGTGCCATCACTCTCCAGTTTGTAAGTTGATACGCAGCATACACGCAGGACCCAAGCTTCCTGGTTCTAGGCAGTTTTCTGATACCCAAACGGCTGCTTAAGCAAGGTCTCTAGCCGTCTTGAAAAGCTTACTCCCGTGAAACTAAAGCAGAACAGCATTGAAGGCCTCATGGAGCTGCTGCATGCCTCCCGTTTTGTAAGGCTATTCAGAACCTTACATCGAGGCTAGTCCTCTCCTTTCCTTTCATTTAGTTATAGAGCAGAGCAGGGTGAGCTTCCAACTAGGAACTGGAAGCACAAGGTTTCTTTCAGGAAAACTCAGTATCTTCTCAGAACCATGCCGGCAGTGACTAAAACCCTGGCAACAACAATGCTTTTCAGGTATATTCGAGGCGGCATGAACGGAGCTTTCATAATGGGCAAACAAGCCTTGTGCCATCACTCTCCAGTTTGTAAGTTGATACGTAGCATACACGCAGGACCCAAGCTTCCTGGTTCTAGGCAGTTTTCTGATACCCAAACGGCTGCTTAAGCAAGGTCTCTAGCCGTCTTGAAAAGCTTACTCCCGTGAAACTAAAGCAGAACAGCATTGAAGGCCTCATGGAGCTGCTGCATGCCTCCCGTTTTGTAAGGCTATTCAGAACCTTACATCGAGGCTAGTCCTCCCCTTTCCTTTCATTTAGTTATAGAGCAGAGCAGGGTGAGCTTCCAACTAGGAACTGGAAGCACAAGGTTTCTTTCAGGAAAACTCATTTTCTTCGCAGAATCAGGCAGGCAGTGACTAAATCCCTGGCAACAACAATGCTTTTCAGGGATCTTTGAGGCCGCATGAACGGCGCTTTCCTAATGGGAAAACAAGCCTTGTGCCATCAGTCTCCAGTTTCTAGGTTGACACGCAGCATACACGGAGGACCAGAGCTTCCTGGCTCTATGCAGTGTTCTGTTACTGAAACGGGTGTTGAAGTCAGGTTCCTAGGAGTCTTGGAAATCTTACTACCGTTAAACTAAAGCAGGCCAGCCTTGAAGGCCTCAGGTAGCTGCTGCCTGCCTCCCGTTTTGTAAGGATATTCAGGGACTTACATGGAAGCTAGTGCTGCCCTTGACTTTCACTCTAGTTATAGAGCAGAGCAGGGTGAGCTCCCAACTAGGAAGTGGAAGCCCAAGGTTTCTTTCAGGAAAACTCGTTTTCTTCGCAGAAGCAGGCAGGCAGTGACTAAATCCCTGGCAACAACACTGCTTTTCAGGTATCTTTGAGGCCGCATGAACGGCGCTTTCCAAATGGGAAAACAAGCCTTGTGCCATCAGTTTCCAGTTTCTAGGTTGACACGCAGCATACACGGAGGACCAGAGCTTCCTGTCTCTATGCAGTGTTCTGTTACTGAAACGGGTGTTGAAGTAAGGTTCCTAGGATTCTTGGAAATCTTACTACCGTGAAACTAAAGCAGGCCAGCCTTGAAGGCCTCAGGTAGCTGCTGCCTGCCTCCCGTTTTGTAAGGATATTCAGGGACTTACATGGAAGCTAGTGCTGCCCTTGACTTTCACTCTAGTTATAGAGCAGAGCAGGGTGAGCTTCCAACTAGGAAGTGGAAGCCCAATGTTTCTTTCAGGAAAACTCGTTTTCTTCGCAGAAGCAGGCAGGCAGTGACTAAATCCCCGGCAACAACACTGCTTTTCAGGTATCTTTGAGGCCGCATGAACGGCGCTTTCCTAATGTGAAAACTAGCCTTGTGTCATCAGTTTCCAGTTTCTAGGTTGACACGCAGCATACACGGAGGACCAGAGCTTCCTGGCTCTATGCAGTGTTCTTTTATCGAACGGGTGCTGTGGCAGGTCCCTAAGAGTCTTGAAAAGCTTACTCCCGTGAAACTAAAGCAGAACAGTGAAGTAGGCCTCATGGAGCTGCTCCACGCCTCCCGTTTGGCAAGGCAAATCAGGGCCTTCCTTCGAGGCTAGGGCTCACGTTGACTTTCACTTTAGGTATAGAGCAGAGCAGGGTGAGCTTCCAACTAGGAACTGGAAGCACAAGGTTTCTTACCGGAAAACTCAGTATCTTCTCAGAACCATGCCGGCAGTGACTAAAACCCTGGCAACAACAATGCTTTTCAGGTATATTCGAGGCGGCATGAACGGAGCTTTCATAATGGGCAAACAAGCCTTGTGCCATCACTCTCCAGTTTGTAAGTTGATACGCAGCATACACGCAGGACCCAAGCTTCCTGGTTCTAGGCAGTTTTCTGATACCCAAACGGCTGCTTAAGCAAGGTCTCTAGCCGTCCTGAAAAGCTTACTCCCGTGAAACTAAAGCAGAACAGCATTGAAGGCCTCATGGAGCTGCTGCATGCCTCCCGTTTTGTAAGGCTATTCAGAACCTTACATCGAGGCTAGTCCTCCCCTTTCCTTTCATTTAGTTATAGAGCAGAGCAGGGTGAGCTTCCAACTAGGAACTGGAAGCACAAGGTTTCTTTCAGGAAAACTCATTTTCTTCGCAGAATCAGGCAGGCAGTGACTAAATCCCTGGCAACAACAATGCTTTTCAGGGATCTTTGAGGCCGCATGAACGGCGCTTTCCTAATGGGAAAACAAGCCTTGTGCCATCAGTCTCCAGTTTCTAGGTTGACACGCAGCATACACGGAGGACCAGAGCTTCCTGGCTCTATGCAGTGTTCTGTTACTGAAACGGGTGTTGAAGTCAGGTTCCTAGGAGTCTTGGAAATCTTACTACCGTTAAACTAAAGCAGGCCAGCCTTGAAGGCCTCAGGTAGCTGCTGCCTGCCTCCCGTTTTGTAAGGATATTCAGGGACTTACATGGAAGCTAGTGCTGCCCTTGACTTTCATTCTAGTTATAGAGCACAGCAGGGTGAGCTCCCAACTAGGAAGTGGAATCCCAAGGTTTCTTTCAGGATAACTCGTTTTCTTCGCAGAAGCAGGCAGGCAGTGACTAAATCCCCGGCAACAACACTGCTTTTCAGGTATCTTTGAGGCCGCATGAACGGCGCTTTCCAAATGGGAAAACAAGCCTTGTGCCATCAGTTTCCAGTTTCTAGGTTGACACGCAGCATACACGGAGGACCAGAGCTTCCTGGCTCAATGCAGTGTTCTGTTACTGAAACGGGTGTTGAAGTAAGGTTCCTAGGATTCTTGGAAATCTTACTACCGTGAAACTAAAGCAGGCCAGCCTTGAAGGCCTCAGGTAGCTGCTGCCTGCCTCCCGTTTTGTAAGGATTTTCAGGGACTTACATGGAAGCTAGTGCTGCCCTTGACTTTCACTCTTGTTATAGAGCAGAGCAGGGTGAGCTTCCAACTAGGAAGTGGAAGCCCAATGTTTCTTTCAGGAAAACTCGTTTTCTTCGCAGAAGCAGGCAGGCAGTGACTAAATCCCCGGCAACAACACTGCTTTTCAGGTATCTTTGAGGCCGCATGAACGGCGCTTTCCTAATGTGAAAACTAGCCTTGTGTCATCAGTTTCCAGTTTCTAGGTTGACACGGAGCATACACGGAGGACCAGAGCTTCCTGGCTCTATGCAGTGTTCTTTTATCGAACGGGTGCTGTGGCAGGTCCCTAAGAGTCTTGAAAAGCTTACTCCCGTGAAACTAAAGCAGAACAGTGAAGAAGGCCTCATGGAGCTGCTCCACGCCTCCCGTTTGGCAAGGCAAATCAGGGCCTTCCTTCGAGGCTAGGGCTCACGTTGACTTTCACTTTAGGTATAGAGCAGAGCAGGGTGAGCTTCCAACTAGGAACTGGAAGCACAAGGTTTCTTACCGGAAAACTCAGTATCTTCTCAGAACCATGCCGGCAGTGACTAAAACCCTGGCAACAACAATGCTTTTCAGGTATATTCGAGGCGGCATGAACGGAGCTTTCATAATGGGCAAACAAGCCTTGTGCCATCACTCTCCAGTTTGTAAGTTGATACGCAGCATACACGCAGGACCCAAGCTTCCTGGTTCTAGGCAGTTTTCTGATACCCAAACGGCTGCTTAAGCAAGGTCTCTAGCCGTCTTGAAAAGCTTACTCCCGTGAAACTAAAGCAGAACAGCATTGAAGGCCTCATGGAGCTGCTGCATGCCTCCCGTTTTGTAAGGCTATTCAGAACCTTACATCGAGGCTAGTCCTCTCCTTTCCTTTCATTTAGTTATAGAGCAGAGCAGGGTGAGCTTCCAACTAGGAACTGGAAGCACAAGGTTTCTTTCAGGAAAACTCAGTATCTTCTCAGAACCATGCCGGCAGTGACTAAAACCCTGGCAACAACAATGCTTTTCAGGTATATTCGAGGCGGCATGAACGGAGCTTTCATAATGGGCAAACAAGCCTTGTGCCATCACTCTCCACTTTGTAAGTTGATACGCAGCATACACGCAGGACCCAAGCTTCCTGGTTCTAGGCAGTTTTCTGATACCCAAACGGCTGCTTAAGCAAGGTCTCTAGCCGTCTTGAAAAGCTTACTCCCGTGAAACTAAAGCAGAACAGCATTGAAGGCCTCATGGAGCTGCTGCATGCCTCCCGTTTTGTAAGGCTATTCAGAACCTTACATCGAGGCTAGTCCTCTCCTTTCCTTTCATTTAGTTATAGAGAAGAGCAGGGTGAGCTTCCAACTAGGAACTGGAAGCACAAGGTTTCTTTCAGGAAAACTCAGTATCTTCTCAGAACCATGCCGGCAGTGACTAAATCCCTGGCAACAACAATGCTTTTCAGGTATATTCGAGGCGGCATGAACAGAGCTTTCATAATGGGCAAACAAGCCTTGTGCCATCACTCTCCACTTTGTAAGTTGATACGCAGCATACACGCAGGACCCAAGCTTCCTGGTTCTAGGCAGTTTTCTGATACCCAAACGGCTGCTTAAGCAAGGTCTCTAGCCGTCTTGAAAAGCTTACTCCTGTGAAACTAAAGCAGAACAGCATTGAAGGCCTCAGGTAGCTGCTGCCTGCCTCCCGTTTTGTAAGGATATTCAGGGACTGACATGGAAGCTAGTGCTGCCCTTGACTTTCACTCTAGTTATAGAGCAGAGCAGGGTGAGCTTCCAACTAGGAACTGGAAGCACAAGGTTTCTTTCAGGAAAACTCATTTTCTTCGCAGAATCAGGCAGGCAGTGACTAAATCCCTGGCAACAACAATGCTTTTCAGGGATCTTTGAGGCCGCATGAACGGCGCTTTCCTAATGGGAAAACAAGCCTTGTGCCATCAGTCTCCAGTTTCTAGGTTGACACGCAGCATACACGGAGGACCAGAGCTTCCTGGCTCTATGCAGTGTTCTGTTACTGAAACGGGTGTTGAAGTCAGGTTCCTAGGAGTCTTGGAAATCTTACTACCGTGAAACTAAAGCAGGCCAGCCTTGAAGGCCTCAGGTAGCTGCTGCCTGCCTCCCGTTTTGTAAGGATATTCAGGGACTTACATGGAAGCTAGTGCTGCCCTTGACTTTCACTCTAGTTATAGAGCAGAGCAGGGTGAGCTCCCAACTAGGAAGTGGAAGCCCAAGGTTTCTTTCAGGAAAACTCGTTTTCTTCGCAGAAGCAGGCAGGCAGTGACTAAATCCCTGGCAACAACACTGCTTTTCAGGTATCTTTGAGGCCGCATGAACGGCGCTTTCCAAATGGGAAAACAAGCCTTGTGCCATCAGTTTCCAGTTTCTAGGTTGACACGCAGCATACACGGAGGACCAGAGCTTCCTGTCTCTATGCAGTGTTCTGTTACTGAAACGGGTGTTGAAGTAAGGTTCCTAGGATTCTTGGAAATCTTACTACCGTGAAACTAAAGCAGGCCAGCCTTGAAGGCCTCAGGTAGCTGCTGCCTGCCTCCCGTTTTGTAAGGATATTCAGGGACTTACATGGAAGCTAGTGCTGCCCTTGACTTTCACTCTAGTTATAGAGCAGAGCAGGGTGAGCTTCCAACTAGGAAGTGGAAGCCCAATGTTTCTTTCAGGAAAACTCGTTTTCTTCGCAGAAGCAGGCAGGCAGTGACTAAATCCCCGGCAACAACACTGCTTTTCAGGTATCTTTGAGGCCGCATGAACGGCGCTTTCCTAATGTGAAAACTAGCCTTGTGTCATCAGTTTCCAGTTTCTAGGTTGACACGCAGCATACACGGAGGACCAGAGCTTCCTGGCTCTATGCAGTGTTCTTTTATCGAACGGGTGCTGTGGCAGGTCCCTAAGAGTCTTGAAAAGCTTACTCCCGTGAAACTAAAGCAGAACAGTGAAGAAGGCCTCATGGAGCTGCTCCACGCCTCCCGTTTGGCAAGGCAAATCAGGGCCTTCCTTCGAGGCTAGGGCTCACGTTGACTTTCACTTTAGGTATAGAGCAGAGCAGGGTGAGCTTCCAACTAGGAACTGGAAGCACAAGGTTTCTTACCGGAAAACTCAGTATCTTCTCAGAACCATGCCGGCAGTGACTAAAACCCTGGCAACAACAATGCTTTTCAGGTATATTCGAGGCGGCATGAACGGAGCTTTCATAATGGGCAAACAAGCCTTGTGCCATCACTCTCCAGTTTGTAAGTTGATACGCAGCATACACGCAGGACCCAAGCTTCCTGGTTCTAGGCAGTTTTCTGATACCCAAACGGCTGCTTAAGCAAGGTCTCTAGCCGTCCTGAAAAGCTTACTCCCGTGAAACTAAAGCAGAACAGCATTGAAGGCCTCATGGAGCTGCTGCATGCCTCCCGTTTTGTAAGGCTATTCAGAACCTTACATCGAGGCTAGTCCTCCCCTTTCCTTTCATTTAGTTATAGAGCAGAGCAGGGTGAGCTTCCAACTAGGAACTGGAAGCACAAGGTTTCTTTCAGGAAAACTCATTTTCTTCGCAGAATCAGGCAGGCAGTGACTAAATCCCTGGCAACAACAATGCTTTTCAGGGATCTTTGAGGCCGCATGAACGGCGCTTTCCTAATGGGAAAACAAGCCTTGTGCCATCAGTCTCCAGTTTCTAGGTTGACACGCAGCATACACGGAGGACCAGAGCTTCCTGGCTCTATGCAGTGTTCTGTTACTGAAACGGGTGTTGAAGTCAGGTTCCTAGGAGTCTTGGAAATCTTACTACCGTGAAACTAAAGCAGGCCAGCCTTGAAGGCCTCAGGTAGCTGCTGCCTGCCTCCCGTTTTGTAAGGATATTCAGGGACTTACATGGAAGCTAGTGCTGCCCTTGACTTTCACTCTAGTTATAGAGCAGAGCAGGGTGAGCTCCCAACTAGGAAGTGGAAGCCCAAGGTTTCTTTCAGGAAAACTCGTTTTCTTCGCAGAAGCAGGCAGGCAGTGACTAAATCCCTGGCAACAACACTGCTTTTCAGGTATCTTTGAGGCCGCATGAACGGCGCTTTCCAAATGGGAAAACAAGCCTTGTGCCATCAGTTTCCAGTTTCTAGGTTGACACGCAGCATACACGGAGGACCAGAGCTTCCTGTCTCTATGCAGTGTTCTGTTACTGAAACGGGTGTTGAAGTAAGGTTCCTAGGATTCTTGGAAATCTTACTACCGTGAAACTAAAGCAGGCCAGCCTTGAAGGCCTCAGGTAGCTGCTGCCTGCCTCCCGTTTTGTAAGGATATTCAGGGACTTACATGGAAGCTAGTGCTGCCCTTGACTTTCACTCTAGTTATAGAGCAGAGCAGGGTGAGCTTCCAACTAGGAAGTGGAAGCCCAATGTTTCTTTCAGGAAAACTCGTTTTCTTCGCAGAAGCAGGCAGGCAGTGACTAAATCCCCGGCAACAACACTGCTTTTCAGGTATCTTTGAGGCCGCATGAACGGCGCTTTCCTAATGTGAAAACTAGCCTTGTGTCATCAGTTTCCAGTTTCTAGGTTGACACGCAGCATACACGGAGGACCAGAGCTTCCTGGCTCTATGCAGTGTTCTTTTATCGAACGGGTGCTGTGGCAGGTCCCTAAGAGTCTTGAAAAGCTTACTCCCGTGAAACTAAAGCAGAACAGTGAAGAAGGCCTCATGGAGCTGCTCCACGCCTCCCGTTTGGCAAGGCAAATCAGGGCCTTCCTTCGAGGCTAGGGCTCACGTTGACTTTCACTTTAGGTATAGAGCAGAGCAGGGTGAGCTTCCAACTAGGAACTGGAAGCACAAGGTTTCTTACCGGAAAACTCAGTATCTTCTCAGAACCATGCCGGCAGTGACTAAAACCCTGGCAACAACAATGCTTTTCAGGTATATTCGAGGCGGCATGAACGGAGCTTTCATAATGGGCAAACAAGCCTTGTGCCATCACTCTCCAGTTTGTAAGTTGATACGCAGCATACACGCAGGACCCAAGCTTCCTGGTTCTAGGCAGTTTTCTGATACCCAAACGGCTGCTTAAGCAAGGTCTCTAGCCGTCCTGAAAAGCTTACTCCCGTGAAACTAAAGCAGAACAGCATTGAAGGCCTCATGGAGCTGCTGCATGCCTCCCGTTTTGTAAGGCTATTCAGAACCTTACATCGAGGCTAGTCCTCCCCTTTCCTTTCATTTAGTTATAGAGCAGAGCAGGGTGAGCTTCCAACTAGGAACTGGAAGCACAAGGTTTCTTTCAGGAAAACTCATTTTCTTCGCAGAATCAGGCAGGCAGTGACTAAATCCCTGGCAACAACAATGCTTTTCAGGGATCTTTGAGGCCGCATGAACGGCGCTTTCCTAATGGGAAAACAAGCCTTGTGCCATCAGTCTCCAGTTTCTAGGTTGACACGCAGCATACACGGAGGACCAGAGCTTCCTGGCTCTATGCAGTGTTCTGTTACTGAAACGGGTGTTGAAGTCAGGTTCCTAGGAGTCTTGGAAATCTTACTACCGTTAAACTAAAGCAGGCCAGCCTTGAAGGCCTCAGGTAGCTGCTGCCTGCCTCCCGTTTTGTAAGGATATTCAGGGACTTACATGGAAGCTAGGGCTGCCCTTGACTTTCATTCTAGTTATAGAGCACAGCAGGGTGAGCTCCCAACTAGGAAGTGGAATCCCAAGGTTTCTTTCAGGATAACTCGTTTTCTTCGCAGAAGCAGGCAGGCAGTGACTAAATCCCCGGCAACAACACTGCTTTTCAGGTATCTTTGAGGCCGCATGAACGGCGCTTTCCAAATGGGAAAACAAGCCTTGTGCCATCAGTTTCCAGTTTCTGGGTTGACACGCAGCATACACGGAGGACCAGAGCTTCCTGGCTCAATGCAGTGTTCTGTTACTGAAACGGGTGTTGAAGTAAGGTTCCTAGGATTCTTGGAAATCTTACTACCGTGAAACTAAAGCAGGCCAGCCTTGAAGGCCTCAGGTAGCTGCTGCCTGCCTCCCGTTTTGTAAGGATTTTCAGGGACTTACATGGAAGCTAGTGCTGCCCTTGACTTTCACTCTTGTTATAGAGCAGAGCAGGGTGAGCTTCCAACTAGGAAGTGGAAGCCCAATGTTTCTTTCAGGAAAACTCGTTTTCTTCGCAGAAGCAGGCAGGCAGTGACTAAATCCCCGGCAACAACACTGCTTTTCAGGTATCTTTGAGGCCGCATGAACGGCGCTTTCCTAATGTGAAAACTAGCCTTGTGTCATCAGTTTCCAGTTTCTAGGTTGACACGGAGCATACACGGAGGACCAGAGCTTCCTGGCTCTATGCAGTGTTCTTTTATCGAACGGGTGCTGTGGCAGGTCCCTAAGAGTCTTGAAAAGCTTACTCCCGTGAAACTAAAGCAGAACAGTGAAGAAGGCCTCATGGAGCTGCTCCACGCCTCCCGTTTGGCAAGGCAAATCAGGGCCTTCCTTCGAGGCTAGGGCTCACGTTGACTTTCACTTTAGGTATAGAGCAGAGCAGGGTGAGCTTCCAACTAGGAACTGGAAGCACAAGGTTTCTTACCGGAAAACTCAGTATCTTCTCAGAACCATGCCGGCAGTGACTAAAACCCTGGCAACAACAATGCTTTTCAGGTATATTCGAGGCGGCATGAACGGAGCTTTCATAATGGGCAAACAAGCCTTGTGCCATCACTCTCCAGTTTGTAAGTTGATACGCAGCATACACGCAGGACCCAAGCTTCCTGGTTCTAGGCAGTTTTCTGATACCCAAACGGCTGCTTAAGCAAGGTCTCTAGCCATCTTGAAAAGCTTACTCCCGTGAAACTAAAGCAGAACAGCATTGAAGGCCTCATGGAGCTGCTGCATGCCTCCCGTTTTGTAAGGCTATTCAGAACCTTACATCGAGGCTAGTCCTCTCCTTTCCTTTCATTTAGTTATAGAGCAGAGCAGGGTGAGCTTCCAACTAGGAACTGGAAGCACAAGGTTTCTTTCAGGAAAACTCAGTATCTTCTCAGAACCATGCCGGCAGTGACTAAAACCCTGGCAACAACAATGCTTTTCAGGTATATTCGAGGCGGCATGAACGGAGCTTTCATAATGGGCAAACAAGCCTTGTGCCATCACTCTCCAGTTTGTAAGTTGATACGCAGCATACACGCAGGACCCAAGCTTCCTGGTTCTAGGCAGTTTTCTGATACCCAAACGGCTGCTTAAGCAAGGTCTCTAGCCGTCTTGAAAAGCTTACTCCCGTGAAACTAAAGCAGAACAGCATTGAAGGCCTCATGGAGCTGCTGCATGCCTCCCGTTTTGTAAGGCTATTCAGAACCTTACATCGAGGCTAGTCCTCTCCTTTCCTTTCATTTAGTTATAGAGAAGAGCAGGGTGAGCTTCCAACTAGGAACTGGAAGCACAAGGTTTCTTTCAGGAAAACTCAGTATCTTCTCAGAACCATGCCGGCAGTGACTAAATCCCTGGCAACAACAATGCTTTTCAGGTATATTCGAGGCGGCATGAACAGAGCTTTCATAATGGGCAAACAAGCCTTGTGCCATCACTCTCCACTTTGTAAGTTGATACGCAGCATACACGCAGGACCCAAGCTTCCTGGTTCTAGGCAGTTTTCTGATACCCAAACGGCTGCTTAAGCAAGGTCTCTAGCCGTCTTGAAAAGCTTACTCCTGTGAAACTAAAGCAGAACAGCATTGAAGGCCTCAGGTAGCTGCTGCCTGCCTCCCGTTTTGTAAGGATATTCAGGGACTGACATGGAAGCTAGTGCTGCCCTTGACTTTCACTCTAGTTATAGAGCAGAGCAGGGTGAGCTTCCAACTAGGAACTGGAAGCACAAGGTTTCTTTCAGGAAAACTCATTTTCTTCGCAGAATCAGGCAGGCAGTGACTAAATCCCTGGCAACAACAATGCTTTTCAGGGATCTTTGAGGCCGCATGAACGGCGCTTTCCTAATGGGAAAACAAGCCTTGTGCCATCAGTCTCCAGTTTCTAGGTTGACACGCAGCATACACGGAGGACCAGAGCTTCCTGGCTCTATGCAGTGTTCTGTTACTGAAACGGGTGTTGAAGTCAGGTTCCTAGGAGTCTTGGAAATCTTACTACCGTGAAACTAAAGCAGGCCAGCCTTGAAGGCCTCAGGTAGCTGCTGCCTGCCTCCCGTTTTGTAAGGATATTCAGGGACTTACATGGAAGCTAGTGCTGCCCTTGACTTTCACTCTAGTGATAGAGCAGAGCAGGGTGAGCTCCCAACTAGGAAGTGGAAGCCCAAGGTTTCTTTCAGGAAAACTCGTTTTCTTCGCAGAAGCAGGCAGGCAGTGACTAAATCCCTGGCAACAACACTGCTTTTCAGGTATCTTTGAGGCCGCATGAACGGCGCTTTCCAAATGGGAAAACAAGCCTTGTGCCATCAGTTTCCAGTTTCTAGGTTGACACGCAGCATACACGGAGGACCAGAGCTTCCTGGCTCTATGCAGTGTTCTGTTACTGAAACGGGTGTTGAAGTAAGGTTCCTAGGATTCTTGGAAATCTTACTACCGTGAAACTAAAGCAGGCCAGCCTTGAAGGCCTCAGGTAGCTGCTGCCTGCCTCCCGTTTTGTAAGGATATTCAGGGATTTACATGGAAGCTAGTGCTGCCCTTGACTTTCACTCTAGTTATAGAGCAGAGCAGGGTGAGCTTCCAACTAGGAAGTGGAAGCCCAATGTTTCTTTCAGGAAAACTCGTTTTCTTCGCAGAAGCAGGCAGGCAGTGACTAAATCCCCGGCAACAACACTGCTTTTCAGGTATCTTTGAGGCCGCATGAACGGCGCTTTCCTAATGTGAAAACTAGCCTTGTGTCATCAGTTTCCAGTTTCTAGGTTGACACGGAGCATACACGGAGGACCAGAGCTTCCTGGCTCTATGCAGTGTTCTTTTATCGAACGGGTGCTGTGGCAGGTCCCTAAGAGTCTTGAAAAGCTTACTCCCGTGAAACTAAAGCAGAACAGTGAAGAAGGCCTCATGGAGCTGCTCCACGCCTCCCGTTTGGCAAGGCAAATCAGGGCCTTCCTTCGAGGCTAGGGCTCACGTTGACTTTCACTTTAGGTATAGAGCAGAGCAGGGTGAGCTTCCAACTAGGAACTGGAAGCACAAGGTTTCTTACCGGAAAACTCAGTATCTTCTCAGAACCATGCCGGCAGTGACTAAAACCCTGGCAACAACAATGCTTTTCAGGTATATTCGAGGCGGCATGAACGGAGCTTTCATAATGGGCAAACAAGCCTTGTGCCATCACTCTCCAGTTTGTAAGTTGATACGCAGCATACACGCAGGACCCAAGCTTCCTGGTTCTAGGCAGTTTTCTGATACCCAAACGGCTGCTTAAGCAAGGTCTCTAGCCGTCTTCAAAAGCTTACTCCCGTGAAACTAAAGCAGAACAGCATTGAAGGCCTCATGGAGCTGCTGCATGCCTCCCGTTTTGTAAGGCTATTCAGAACCTTACATCGAGGCTAGTCCTCTCCTTTCCTTTCATTTAGTTATAGAGCAGAGCAGGGTGAGCTTCCAACTAGGAACTGGAAGCACAAGGTTTCTTTCAGGAAAACTCAGTATCTTCTCAGAACCATGCCGGCAGTGACTAAAACCCTGGCAACAACAATGCTTTTCAGGTATATTCGAGGCGGCATGAACGGAGCTTTCATAATGGGCAAACAAGCCTTGTGCCATCACTCTCCAGTTTGTAAGTTGATACGCAGCATACACGCAGGACCCAAGCTTCCTGGTTCTAGGCAGTTTTCTGATACCCAAACGGCTGCTTAAGCAAGGTCTCTAGCCGTCTTGAAAAGCTTACTCCCGTGAAACTAAAGCAGAACAGCATTGAAGGCCTCATGGAGCTGCTGCATGCCTCCCGTTTTGTAAGGCTATTCAGAACCTTACATCGAGGCTAGTCCTCTCCTTTCCTTTCATTTAGTTATAGAGAAGAGCAGGGTGAGCTTCCAACTAGGAACTGGAAGCACAAGGTTTCTTTCAGGAAAACTCAGTATCTTCTCAGAACCATGCCGGCAGTGACTAAATCCCTGGCAACAACAAAGCTTTTCAGGTATATTCGAGGCGGCATGAACAGAGCTTTCATAATGGGCAAACAAGCCTTGTGCCATCACTCTCCACTTTGTAAGTTGATACGCAGCATACACGCAGGACCCAAGCTTCCTGGTTCTAGGCAGTTTTCTGATACCCAAACGGCTGCTTAAGCAAGGTCTCTAGCCGTCTTGAAAAGCTTACTCCTGTGAAACTAAAGCAGAACAGCATTGAAGGCCTCAGGTAGCTGCTGCCTGCCTCCCGTTTTGTAAGGATATTCAGGGACTGACATGGAAGCTAGTGCTGCCCTTGACTTTCACTCTAGTTATAGAGCAGAGCAGGGTGAGCTTCCAACTAGGAACTGGAAGCCCAATGTTTCTTTCAGGAAAACTCGTTTTCTTCGCAGAAGCAGGCAGGCAGTGACTAAATCCCCGGCAACAACACTGCTTTTCAGGTATCTTTGAGGCCGCATGAACGGCGCTTTCCTAATGTGAAAACTAGCCTTGTGTCATCAGTTTCCAGTTTCTAGGTTGACACGGAGCATACACGGAGGACCAGAGCTTCCTGGCTCTATGCAGTGTTCTTTTATCGAACGGGTGCTGTGGCAGGTCCCTAAGAGTCTTGAAAAGCTTACTCCCGTGAAACTAAAGCAGAACAGTGAAGAAGGCCTCATGGAGCTGCTCCACGCCTCCCGTTTGGCAAGGCAAATCAGGGCCTTCCTTCGAGGCTAGGGCTCACGTTGACTTTCACTTTAGGTATAGAGCAGAGCAGGGTGAGCTTCCAACTAGGAACTGGAAGCACAAGGTTTCTTACCGGAAAACTCAGTATCTTCTCAGAACCATGCCGGCAGTGACTAAAACCCTGGCAACAACAATGCTTTTCAGGTATATTCGAGGCGGCATGAACGGAGCTTTCATAATGGGCAAACAAGCCTTGTGCCATCACTCTCCAGTTTGTAAGTTGATACGCAGCATACACGCAGGACCCAAGCTTCCTGGTTCTAGGCAGTTTTCTGATACCCAAACGGCTGCTTAAGCAAGGTCTCTAGCCGTCTTCAAAAGCTTACTCCCGTGAAACTAAAGCAGAACAGCATTGAAGGCCTCATGGAGCTGCTGCATGCCTCCCGTTTTGTAAGGCTATTCAGAACCTTACATCGAGGCTAGTCCTCTCCTTTCCTTTCATTTAGTTATAGAGCAGAGCAGGGTGAGCTTCCAACTAGGAACTGGAAGCACAAGGTTTCTTTCAGGAAAACTCAGTATCTTCTCAGAACCATGCCGGCAGTGACTAAAACCCTGGCAACAACAATGCTTTTCAGGTATATTCGAGGCGGCATGAACGGAGCTTTCATAATGGGCAAACAAGCCTTGTGCCATCACTCTCCAGTTTGTAAGTTGATACGCAGCATACACGCAGGACCCAAGCTTCCTGGTTCTAGGCAGTTTTCTGATACCCAAACGGCTGCTTAAGCAAGGTCTCTAGCCGTCTTGAAAAGCTTACTCCCGTGAAACTAAAGCAGAACAGCATTGAAGGCCTCATGGAGCTGCTGCATGCCTCCCGTTTTGTAAGGCTATTCAGAACCTTACATCGAGGCTAGTCCTCTCCTTTCCTTTCATTTAGTTATAGAGAAGAGCAGGGTGAGCTTCCAACTAGGAACTGGAAGCACAAGGTTTCTTTCAGGAAAACTCAGTATCTTCTCAGAACCATGCCGGCAGTGACTAAATCCCTGGCAACAACAAAGCTTTTCAGGTATATTCGAGGCGGCATGAACAGAGCTTTCATAATGGGCAAACAAGCCTTGTGCCATCACTCTCCACTTTGTAAGTTGATACGCAGCATACACGCAGGACCCAAGCTTCCTGGTTCTAGGCAGTTTTCTGATACCCAAACGGCTGCTTAAGCAAGGTCTCTAGCCGTCTTGAAAAGCTTACTCCTGTGAAACTAAAGCAGAACAGCATTGAAGGCCTCAGGTAGCTGCTGCCTGCCTCCCGTTTTGTAAGGATATTCAGGGACTGACATGGAAGCTAGTGCTGCCCTTGACTTTCACTCTAGTTATAGAGCAGAGCAGGGTGAGCTTCCAACTAGGAACTGGAAGCACAAGGTTTCTTACCGGAAAACTCAGTATCTTCTCAGAACCATGCCGGCAGTGACTAAAACCCTGGCAACAACAATGCTTTTCAGGTATATTCGAGGCGGCATGAACGGAGCTTTCATAATGGGCAAACAAGCCTTGTGCCATCACTCTCCAGTTTGTAAGTTGATACGCAGCATACACGCAGGACCCAAGCTTCCTGGTTCTAGGCAGTTTTCTGATACCCAAACGGCTGCTTAAGCAAGGTCTCTAGCCGTCTTCAAAAGCTTACTCCCGTGAAACTAAAGCAGAACAGCATTGAAGGCCTCATGGAGCTGCTGCATGCCTCCCGTTTTGTAAGGCTATTCAGAACCTTACATCGAGGCTAGTCCTCTCCTTTCCTTTCATTTAGTTATAGAGCAGAGCAGGGTGAGCTTCCAACTAGGAACTGGAAGCACAAGGTTTCTTTCAGGAAAACTCAGTATCTTCTCAGAACCATGCCGGCAGTGACTAAAACCCTGGCAACAACAATGCTTTTCAGGTATATTCGAGGCGGCATGAACGGAGCTTTCATAATGGGCAAACAAGCCTTGTGCCATCACTCTCCAGTTTGTAAGTTGATACGCAGCATACACGCAGGACCCAAGCTTCCTGGTTCTAGGCAGTTTTCTGATACCCAAACGGCTGCTTAAGCAAGGTCTCTAGCCGTCTTGAAAAGCTTACTCCCGTGAAACTAAAGCAGAACAGCATTGAAGGCCTCATGGAGCTGCTGCATGCCTCCCGTTTTGTAAGGCTATTCAGAACCTTACATCGAGGCTAGTCCTCTCCTTTCCTTTCATTTAGTTATAGAGAAGAGCAGGGTGAGCTTCCAACTAGGAACTGGAAGCACAAGGTTTCTTTCAGGAAAACTCAGTATCTTCTCAGAACCATGCCGGCAGTGACTAAATCCCTGGCAACAACAAAGCTTTTCAGGTATATTCGAGGCGGCATGAACAGAGCTTTCATAATGGGCAAACAAGCCTTGTGCCATCACTCTCCACTTTGTAAGTTGATACGCAGCATACACGCAGGACCCAAGCTTCCTGGTTCTAGGCAGTTTTCTGATACCCAAACGGCTGCTTAAGCAAGGTCTCTAGCCGTCTTGAAAAGCTTACTCCTGTGAAACTAAAGCAGAACAGCATTGAAGGCCTCAGGTAGCTGCTGCCTGCCTCCCGTTTTGTAAGGATATTCAGGGACTGACATGGAAGCTAGTGCTGCCCTTGACTTTCACTCTAGTTATAGAGCAGAGCAGGGTGAGCTTCCAACTAGGAACTGGAAGCCCAATGTTTCTTTCAGGAAAACTCGTTTTCTTCGCAGAAGCAGGCAGGCAGTGACTAAATCCCCGGCAACAACACTGCTTTTCAGGTATCTTTGAGGCCGCATGAACGGCGCTTTCCTAATGTGAAAACTAGCCTTGTGTCATCAGTTTCCAGTTTCTAGGTTGACACGGAGCATACACGGAGGACCAGAGCTTCCTGGCTCTATGCAGTGTTCTTTTATCGAACGGGTGCTGTGGCAGGTCCCTAAGAGTCTTGAAAAGCTTACTCCCGTGAAACTAAAGCAGAACAGTGAAGAAGGCCTCATGGAGCTGCTCCACGCCTCCCGTTTGGCAAGGCAAATCAGGGCCTTCCTTCGAGGCTAGGGCTCACGTTGACTTTCACTTTAGGTATAGAGCAGAGCAGGGTGAGCTTCCAACTAGGAACTGGAAGCACAAGGTTTCTTACCGGAAAACTCAGTATCTTCTCAGAACCATGCCGGCAGTGACTAAAACCCTGGCAACAACAATGCTTTTCAGGTATATTCGAGGCGGCATGAACGGAGCTTTCATAATGGGCAAACAAGCCTTGTGCCATCACTCTCCAGTTTGTAAGTTGATACGCAGCATACACGCAGGACCCAAGCTTCCTGGTTCTAGGCAGTTTTCTGATACCCAAACGGCTGCTTAAGCAAGGTCTCTAGCCGTCTTCAAAAGCTTACTCCCGTGAAACTAAAGCAGAACAGCATTGAAGGCCTCATGGAGCTGCTGCATGCCTCCCGTTTTGTAAGGCTATTCAGAACCTTACATCGAGGCTAGTCCTCTCCTTTCCTTTCATTTAGTTATAGAGCAGAGCAGGGTGAGCTTCCAACTAGGAACTGGAAGCACAAGGTTTCTTTCAGGAAAACTCAGTATCTTCTCAGAACCATGCCGGCAGTGACTAAAACCCTGGCAACAACAATGCTTTTCAGGTATATTCGAGGCGGCATGAACGGAGCTTTCATAATGGGCAAACAAGCCTTGTGCCATCACTCTCCAGTTTGTAAGTTGATACGCAGCATACACGCAGGACCCAAGCTTCCTGGTTCTAGGCAGTTTTCTGATACCCAAACGGCTGCTTAAGCAAGGTCTCTAGCCGTCTTGAAAAGCTTACTCCCGTGAAACTAAAGCAGAACAGCATTGAAGGCCTCATGGAGCTGCTGCATGCCTCCCGTTTTGTAAGGCTATTCAGAACCTTACATCGAGGCTAGTCCTCTCCTTTCCTTTCATTTAGTTATAGAGAAGAGCAGGGTGAGCTTCCAACTAGGAACTGGAAGCACAAGGTTTCTTTCAGGAAAACTCAGTATCTTCTCAGAACCATGCCGGCAGTGACTAAATCCCTGGCAACAACAAAGCTTTTCAGGTATATTCGAGGCGGCATGAACAGAGCTTTCATAATGGGCAAACAAGCCTTGTGCCATCACTCTCCACTTTGTAAGTTGATACGCAGCATACACGCAGGACCCAAGCTTCCTGGTTCTAGGCAGTTTTCTGATACCCAAACGGCTGCTTAAGCAAGGTCTCTAGCCGTCTTGAAAAGCTTACTCCTGTGAAACTAAAGCAGAACAGCATTGAAGGCCTCAGGTAGCTGCTGCCTGCCTCCCGTTTTGTAAGGATATTCAGGGACTGACATGGAAGCTAGTGCTGCCCTTGACTTTCACTCTAGTTATAGAGCAGAGCAGGGTGAGCTTCCAACTAGGAACTGGAAGCACAAGGTTTCTTTCAGGAAAACTCATTTTCTTCGCAGAATCAGGCAGGCAGTGACTAAATCCCTGGCAACAACAGTGCTTTTCAGGGATCTTTGAGGCCGCATGAACGGCGCTTTCCTAATGGGAAAACAAGCCTTGTGCCATCAGTCTCCAGTTTGTAGGTTGACACGCAGCATACACGGAGGACCAGAGCTTCCTGGCTCTATGCAGTGTTCTGTTACTGAAACGGGTGTTGAAGTCAGGTTCCTAGGAGTCTTGGAAATCTTACTACCGTTAAACTAAAGCAGGCCAGCCTTGAAGGCCTCAGGTAGCTGCTGCCTGCCTCCCGTTTTGTAAGGATATTCAGGGACTTACATGGAAGCTAGTGCTGCCCTTGACTTTCATTCTAGTTATAGAGCACAGCAGGGTGGGCTCCCAACTAGGAAGTGGAAGCCCAAGGTTTCTTTCAGGATAACTCGTTTTCTTCGCAGAAGCAGGCAGGCAGTGACTAAATCCCCGGCAACAACACTGCTTTTCAGGTATCTTTGAGGCCGCATGAACGGCGCTTTCCTAATGTGAAAACTAGCCTTGTGTCATCAGTTTCCAGTTTCTAGGTTGACACGGAGCATACACGGAGGACCAGAGCTTCCTGGCTCTATGCAGTGTTCTTTTATCGAACGGGTGCTGTGGCAGGTCCCTAAGAGTCTTGAAAAGCTTACTACCGTGAAACTAAAGCAGAACAGTGAAGAAGGCCTCATGGAGCTGCTCCACGCCTCCCGTTTGGCAAGGCAAATCAGGGCCTTCCTTCGAGGCTAGGGCTCACGTTGACTTTCACTTTAGGTATAGAGCAGAGCAGGGTGAGCTTCCAACTAGGAACTGGAAGCACAAGGTTTCTTACCGGAAAACTCAGTATCTTCTCAGAACCATGCCGGCAGTGACTAAAACCCTGGCAACAACAATGCTTTTCAGGTATATTCGAGGCGGCATGAACGGAGCTTTCATAATGGGCAAACAAGCCTTGTGCCATCACTCTCCAGTTTGTAAGTTGATACGCAGCATACACGCAGGACCCAAGCTTCCTGGTTCTAGGCAGTTTTCTGATACCCAAACGGCTGCTTAAGCAAGGTCTGTAGCCGTCTTGAAAAGCTTACTCCCGTGAAACTAAAGCAGAACAGCATTGAAGGCCTCATGGAGCTGCTGCATGCCTCCCGTTTTGTAAGGCTATTCAGAACCTTACATCGAGGCTAGTCCTCCCCTTTCCTTTCATTTAGTTATAGAGCAGAGCAGGGTGAGCTTCCAACTAGGAACTGGAAGCACAAGGTTTCTTTCAGGAAAACTCATTTTCTTCGCAGAATCAGGCAGGCAGTGACTAAATCCCTGGCAACAACAATGCTTTTCAGGGATCTTTGAGGCCGCATGAACGGCGCTTTCCTAATGGGAAAACAAGCCTTGTGCCATCAGTCTCCAGTTTGTAGGTTGACACGCAGCATACACGGAGGACCAGAGCTTCCTGGCTCTATGCAGTGTTCTGTTACTGAAACGGGTGTTGAAGTCAGGTTCCTAGGAGTCTTGGAAATCTTACTACCGTTAAACTAAAGCAGGCCAGCCTTGAAGGCCTCAGGTACCTGCTGCCTGCCTCCCGTTTTGTAAGGATATTCAGGGATTTACATGGAAGCTAGTGCTGCCCTTGACTTTCACTCTAGTTATAGAGCAGAGCAGGGTGAGCTCCCAACTAGGAAGTGGAAGCCCAAGGTTTCTTTCAGGAAAACTCGTTTTCTTCGCAGAAGCAGGCAGGCAGTGACTAAATCCCTGGCAACAACACTGCTTTTCAGGTATCTTTGAGGCCGCATGAACGGCGCTTTCCTAATGTGAATACTAGCCTTGTGTCATCAGTTTCCAGTTTCTAGGTTGACACGGAGCATACACGGAGGACCAGAGCTTCCTGGCTCTATGCAGTGTTCTTTTATCAAACGGGTGCTGTGGCAGGTCCCTAAGAGTCTTGAAAAGCTTACTACCGTGAAACTAAAGCAGAACAGTGAAGAAGGCCTCATGGAGCTGCTCCACGCCTCCCGTTTGGCAAGGCAAATCAGGGCCTTCCTTCGAGGCTAGGGCTCACGTTGACTTTCACTTTAGGTATAGAGCAGAGCAGGGTAAGCTTCCAACTAGGAACTGGAAGCACAAGGTTTCTTACCGGAAAACTCAGTATCTTCTCAGAACCATGCCGGCAGTGACTAAAACCCTGGCAACAACAATGCTTTTCAGGTATATTCGAGGCGGCATGAACGGAGCTTTCATAATGGGCAAACAAGCCTTGTGCCATCACTCTCCAGTTTGTAAGTTGATACGCAGCATACACGCAGGACCCAAGCTTCCTGGTTCTAGGCAGTTTTCTGATACCCAAACGGCTGCTTAAGCAAGGTCTGTAGCCGTCTTGAAAAGCTTACTCCCGTGAAACTAAAGCAGAACAGCATTGAAGGCCTCATGGAGCTGCTGCATGCCTCCCGTTTTGTAAGGCTATTCAGAACCTTACATCGAGGCTAGTCCTCCCCTTTCCTTTCATTTAGTTATAGAGCAGAGCAGGGTGAGCTTCCAACTAGGAACTGGAAGCACAAGGTTTCTTTCAGGAAAACTCATTTTCTTCGCAGAATCAGGCAGGCAGTGACTAAATCCCTGGCAACAACAATGCTTTTCAGGGATCTTTGAGGCCGCATGAACGGCGCTTTCCTAATGGGAAAACAAGCCTTGTGCCATCAGTCTCCAGTTTCTAGGTTGACACGCAGCATACACGCAGGACCAGAGCTTCCTGGCTCTATGCAGTGTTCTGTTACTGAAACGGGTGTTGAAGTCAGGTTCCTAGGAGTCTTGGAAATCTTACTACCGTTAAACTAAAGCAGGCCAGCCTTGAAGGCCTCAGGTAGCTGCTGCCTGCCTCCCGTTTTGTAAGGATATTCAGGGATTTACATGGAAGCTAGTGCTGCCCTTGACTTTCACTCTAGTTATAGAGCAGAGCAGGGTGAGCTCCCAACTAGGAAGTGGAAGCCCAAGGTTTCTTTCAGGAAAACTCGTTTTCTTCGCAGAAGCAGGCAGGCAGTGACTAAATCCCTGGCAACAACACTGCTTTTCAGGTATCTTTGAGGCCGCATGAACAGCGCTTTCCTAATGTGAATACTAGCCTTGTGTCATCAGTTTCCAGTTTCTAGGTTGACACGGAGCATACACGGAGGACCAGAGCTTCCTGGCTCTATGCAGTGTTCTTTTATCGAACGGGTGCTGTGGCAGGTCCCTAAGAGTCTTGAAAAGCTTACTACCGTGAAACTAAAGCAGAACAGTGAAGAAGGCCTCATGGAGCTGCTCCACGCCTCCCGTTTGGCAAGGCAAATCAGGGCCTTCCTTCGAGGCTAGGGCTCACGTTGACTTTCACTTTAGGTATAGAGCAGAGCAGGGTGAGCTTCCAACTAGGAACTGGAAGCACAAGGTTTCTTACCGGAAAACTCAGTATCTTCTCAGAACCATGCCGGCAGTGACTAAAACCCTGGCAACAACAATGCTTTTCAGGTATATTCGAGGCGGCATGAACGGAGCTTTCATAATGGGCAAACAAGCCTTGTGCCATCACTCTCCAGTTTGTAAGTTGATACGCAGCATACACGCAGGACCCAAGCTTCCTGGTTCTAGGCAGTTTTCTGATACCCAAACGGCTGCTTAAGCAAGGTCTCTAGCCGTCTTGAAAAGCTTACTCCCGTGAAACTAAAGCAGAACAGCATTGAAGGCCTCATGGAGCTGCTGCATGCCTCCCGTTTTGTAAGGCTATTCAGAACCTTACATCGAGGCTAGTCCTCTCCTTTCCTTTCATTTAGTTATAGAGCAGAGCAGGGTGAGCTTCCAACTAGGAACTGGAAGCACAAGGTTTCTTTCAGGAAAACTCAGTATCTTCTCAGAACCATGCCGGCAGTGACTAAAACCCTGGCAACAACAATGCTTTTCAGGTATATTCGAGGCGGCATGAACGGAGCTTTCATAATGGGCAAACAAGCCTTGTGCCATCACTCTCCAGTTTGTAAGTTGATACGCAGCATACACGCAGGACCCAAGCTTCCTGGTTCTAGGCAGTTTTCTGATACCCAAACGGCTGCTTAAGCAAGGTCTCTAGCCGTCTTGAAAAGCTTACTCCCGTGAAACTAAAGCAGAACAGCATTGAAGGCCTCATGGAGCTGCTGCATGCCTCCCGTTTTGTAAGGCTATTCAGAACCTTACATCGAGGCTAGTCCTCCCCTTTCCTTTCATTTAGTTATAGAGCAGAGCAGGGTGAGCTTCCAACTAGGAACTGGAAGCACAAGGTTTCTTTCAGGAAAACTCATTTTCTTCGCAGAATCAGGCAGGCAGTGACTAAATCCCTGGCAACAACAATGCTTTTCAGGGATCTTTGAGGCCGCATGAACGGCGCTTTCCTAATGGGAAAACAAGCCTTGTGCCATCAGTCTCCAGTTTCTAGGTTGACACGCAGCATACACGGAGGACCAGAGCTTCCTGGCTCTATGCAGTGTTCTGTTACTGAAACGGGTGTTGAAGTCAGGTTCCTAGGAGTCTTGGAAATCTTACTACCGTGAAACTAAAGCAGGCCAGCCTTGAAGGCCTCAGGTAGCTGCTGCCTGCCTCCCGTTTTGTAAGGATTTTCAGGGACTTACATGGAAGCTAGTGCTGCCCTTGACTTTCACTCTAGTTATAGAGCAGAGCAGGGTGAGCTTCCAACTAGGAAGTGGAAGCCCAATGTTTCTTTCAGGAAAACTCGTTTTCTTCGCAGAAGCAGGCAGGCAGTGACTAAATCCCCGGCAACAACACTGCTTTTCAGGTATCTTTGAGGCCGCATGAACGGCGCTTTCCTAATGTGAAAACTAGCCTTGTGTCATCAGTTTCCAGTTTCTAGGTTGACACGGAGCATACACGGAGGACCAGAGCTTCCTGGCTCTATGCAGTGTTCTTTTAAAGAACGGGTGCTGTGGCAGGTCCCTAAGAGTCTTGAAAAGCTTACTACCGTGAAACTAAAGCAGAACAGTGAAGAAGGCCTCATGGAGCTGCTCCACGCCTCCCGTTTGGCAAGGCAAATCAGGGCCTTCCTTCGAGGCTAGGGCTCACGTTGACTTTCACTTTAGGTATAGAGCAGAGCAGGGTGAGCTTCCAACTAGGAACTGGAAGCACAAGGTTTCTTACCGGAAAACTCAGTATCTTCTCAGAACCATGCCGGCAGTGACTAAAACCCTGGCAACAACAATGCTTTTCAGGTATATTCGAGGCGGCATGAACGGAGCTTTCATAATGGGCAAACAAGCCTTGTGCCATCACTCTCCAGTTTGTAAGTTGATACGCAGCATACACGCAGGACCCAAGCTTCCTGGTTCTAGGCAGTTTTCTGATACCCAAACGGCTGCTTAAGCAAGGTCTCTAGCCGTCTTGAAAAGCTTACTCCCGAGAAACTAAAGCAGAACAGCATTGAAGGCCTCATGGAGCTGCTGCATGCCTCCCGTTTTGTAAGGCTATTCAGAACCTTACATCGAGGCTAGTCCTCCCCTTTCCTTTCATTTAGTTATAGAGCAGAGCAGGGTGAGCTTCCAACTAGGAACTGGAAGCACAAGGTTTCTTTCAGGAAAACTCATTTTCTTCGCAGAATCAGGCAGGCAGTGACTAAATCCCTGGCAACAACAATGCTTTTCAGGGATCTTTGAGGCCGCATGAACGGCGCTTTCCTAATGGGAAAACAAGCCTTGTGCCATCAGTCTCCAGTTTCTAGGTTGACACGCAGCATACACGGAGGACCAGAGCTTCCTGGCTCTATGCAGTGTTCTGTTACTGAAACGGGTGTTGAAGTCAGGTTCCTAGGAGTCTTGGAAATCTTACTACCGTTAAACTAAAGCAGGCCAGCCTTGAAGGCCTCAGGTAGCTGCTGCCTGCCTCCCGTTTTGTAAGGATATTCAGGGACTTACATGGAAGCTAGTGCTGCCCTTGACTTTCAGTCTAGTGATAGAGCAGAGCAGGGTGAGCTCCCAACTAGGAAGTGGAAGCCCAAGGTTTCTTTCAGGAAAACTCGTTTTCTTCGCAGAAGCAGGCAGGCAGTGACTAAATCCCTGGCAACAACACTGCTTTTCAGGTATCTTTGAGGCCGCATGAACGGCGCTTTCCAAATGGGAAAACAAGCCTTGTGCCATCAGTTTCCAGTTTCTAGGTTGACACGCAGCATACACGGAGGACCAGAGCTTCCTGGCTCTATGCAGTGTTCTGTTACTGAAACGGGTGTTGAAGTAAGGTTCCTAGGATTCTTGGAAATCTTACTACCGTGAAACTAAAGCAGGCCAGCCTTGAAGGCCTCAGGTAGCTGCTGCCTGCCTCCCGTTTTGTAAGGATATTCAGGGACTTACATGGAAGCTAGTGCTGCCCTTGACTTTCATTCTAGTTATAGAGCACAGCAGGGTGGGCTCCCAACTAGGAAGTGGAAGCCCAAGGTTTCTTTCAGGATAACTCGTTTTCTTCGCAGAAGCAGGCAGGCAGTGACTAAATCCCCGGCAACAACACTGCTTTTCAGGTATCTTTGAGGCCGCATGAACGGCGCTTTCCTAATGTGAAAACTAGCCTTGTGTCATCAGTTTCCAGTTTCTAGGTTGACACGGAGCATACACGGAGGACCAGAGCTTCCTGGCTCTATGCAGTGTTCTTTTATCGAACGGGTGCTGTGGCAGGTCCCTAAGAGTCTTGAAAAGCTTACTACCGTGAAACTAAAGCAGAACAGTGAAGAAGGCCTCATGGAGCTGCTCCACGCCTCCCGTTTGGCAAGGCAAATCAGGGCCTTCCTTCGAGGCTAGGGCTCACGTTGACTTTCACTTTAGGTATAGAGCAGAGCAGGGTGAGCTTCCAACTAGGAACTGGAAGCACAAGGTTTCTTACCGGAAAACTCAGTATCTTCTCAGAACCATGCCGGCAGTGACTAAAACCCTGGCAACAACAATGCTTTTCAGGTATATTCGAGGCGGCATGAACGGAGCTTTCATAATGGGCAAACAAGCCTTGTGCCATCACTCTCCAGTTTGTAAGTTGATACGCAGCATACACGCAGGACCCAAGCTTCCTGGTTCTAGGCAGTTTTCTGATACCCAAACGGCTGCTTAAGCAAGGTCTCTAGCCGTCTTGAAAAGCTTACTCCCGTGAAACTAAAGCAGAACAGCATTGAAGGCCTCATGGAGCTGCTGCATGCCTCCCGTTTTGTAAGGCTATTCAGAACCTTACATCGAGGCTAGTCCTCCCCTTTCCTTTCATTTAGTTATAGAGCAGAGCAGGGTGAGCTTCCAACTAGGAACTGGAAGCACAAGGTTTCTTTCAGGAAAACTCATTTTCTTCGCAGAATCAGGCAGGCAGTGACTAAATCCCTGGCAACAACAATGCTTTTCAGGGATCTTTGAGGCCGCATGAACGGCGCTTTCCTAATGGGAAAACAAGCCTTGTGCCATCAGTCTCCAGTTTCTAGGTTGACACGCAGCATACACGCAGGACCAGAGCTTCCTGGCTCTATGCAGTGTTCTGTTACTGAAACGGGTGTTGAAGTCAGGTTCCTAGGAGTCTTGGAAATCTTACTACCGTTAAACTAAAGCAGGCCAGCCTTGAAGGCCTCAGGTACCTGCTGCCTGCCTCCCGTTTTGTAAGGATATTCAGGGATTTACATGGAAGCTAGTGCTGCCCTTGACTTTCACTCTAGTTATAGAGCAGAGCAGGGTGAGCTCCCAACTAGGAAGTGGAAGCCCAAGGTTTCTTTCAGGAAAACTCGTTTTCTTCGCAGAAGCAGGCAGGCAGTGACTAAATCCCTGGCAACAACACTGCTTTTCAGGTATCTTTGAGGCCGCATGAACAGCGCTTTCCTAATGTGAATACTAGCCTTGTGTCATCAGTTTCCAGTTTCTAGGTTGACACGGAGCATACACGGAGGACCAGAGCTTCCTGGCTCTATGCAGTGTTCTTTTATCGAACGGGTGCTGTGGCAGGTCCCTAAGAGTCTTGAAAAGCTTACTACCGTGAAACTAAAGCAGAACAGTGAAGAAGGCCTCATGGAGCTGCTCCACGCCTCCCGTTTGGCAAGGCAAATCAGGGCCTTCCTTCGAGGCTAGGGCTCACGTTGACTTTCACTTTAGGTATAGAGCAGAGCAGGGTGAGCTTCCAACTAGGAACTGGAAGCACAAGGTTTCTTACCGGAAAACTCAGTATCTTCTCAGAACCATGCCGGCAGTGACTAAAACCCTGGCAACAACAATGCTTTTCAGGTATATTCGAGGCGGCATGAACGGAGCTTTCATAATGGGCAAACAAGCCTTGTGCCATCACTCTCCAGTTTGTAAGTTGATACGCAGCATACACGCAGGACCCAAGCTTCCTGGTTCTAGGCAGTTTTCTGATACCCAAACGGCTGCTTAAGCAAGGTCTCTAGCCGTCTTGAAAAGCTTACTCCCGTGAAACTAAAGCAGAACAGCATTGAAGGCCTCATGGAGCTGCTGCATGCCTCCCGTTTTGTAAGGCTATTCAGAACCTTACATCGAGGCTAGTCCTCTCCTTTCCTTTCATTTAGTTATAGAGCAGAGCAGGGTGAGCTTCCAACTAGGAACTGGAAGCACAAGGTTTCTTTCAGGAAAACTCAGTATCTTCTCAGAACCATGCCGGCAGTGACTAAAACCCTGGCAACAACAATGCTTTTCAGGTATATTCGAGGCGGCATGAACGGAGCTTTCATAATGGGCAAACAAGCCTTGTGCCATCACTCTCCAGTTTGTAAGTTGATACGCAGCATACACGCAGGACCCAAGCTTCCTGGTTCTAGGCAGTTTTCTGATACCCAAACGGCTGCTTAAGCAAGGTCTCTAGCCGTCTTGAAAAGCTTACTCCCGTGAAACTAAAGCAGAACAGCATTGAAGGCCTCATGGAGCTGCTGCATGCCTCCCGTTTTGTAAGGCTATTCAGAACCTTACATCGAGGCTAGTCCTCCCCTTTCCTTTCATTTAGTTATAGAGCAGAGCAGGGTGAGCTTCCAACTAGGAACTGGAAGCACAAGGTTTCTTTCAGGAAAACTCATTTTCTTCGCAGAATCAGGCAGGCAGTGACTAAATCCCTGGCAACAACAATGCTTTTCAGGGATCTTTGAGGCCGCATGAACGGCGCTTTCCTAATGGGAAAACAAGCCTTGTGCCATCAGTCTCCAGTTTCTAGGTTGACACGCAGCATACACGCAGGACCAGAGCTTCCTGGCTCTATGCAGTGTTCTGTTACTGAAACGGGTGTTGAAGTCAGGTTCCTAGGAGTCTTGGAAATCTTACTACCGTTAAACTAAAGCAGGCCAGCCTTGAAGGCCTCAGGTAGCTGCTGCCTGCCTCCCGTTTTGTAAGGATATTCAGGGATTTACATGGAAGCTAGTGCTGCCCTTGACTTTCACTCTAGTTATAGAGCAGAGCAGGGTGAGCTCCCAACTAGGAAGTGGAAGCCCAAGGTTTCTTTCAGGAAAACTCGTTTTCTTCGCAGAAGCAGGCAGGCAGTGACTAAATCCCTGGCAACAACACTGCTTTTCAGGTATCTTTGAGGCCGCATGAACAGCGCTTTCCTAATGTGAATACTAGCCTTGTGTCATCAGTTTCCAGTTTCTAGGTTGACACGGAGCATACACGGAGGACCAGAGCTTCCTGGCTCTATGCAGTGTTCTTTTATCGAACGGGTGCTGTGGCAGGTCCCTAAGAGTCTTGAAAAGCTTACTACCGTGAAACTAAAGCAGAACAGTGAAGAAGGCCTCATGGAGCTGCTCCACGCCTCCCGTTTGGCAAGGCAAATCAGGGCCTTCCTTCGAGGCTAGGGCTCACGTTGACTTTCACTTTAGGTATAGAGCAGAGCAGGGTGAGCTTCCAACTAGGAACTGGAAGCACAAGGTTTCTTACCGGAAAACTCAGTATCTTCTCAGAACCATGCCGGCAGTGACTAAAACCCTGGCAACAACAATGCTTTTCAGGTATATTCGAGGCGGCATGAACGGAGCTTTCATAATGGGCAAACAAGCCTTGTGCCATCACTCTCCAGTTTGTAAGTTGATACGCAGCATACACGCAGGACCCAAGCTTCCTGGTTCTAGGCAGTTTTCTGATACCCAAACGGCTGCTTAAGCAAGGTCTCTAGCCGTCTTGAAAAGCTTACTCCCGTGAAACTAAAGCAGAACAGCATTGAAGGCCTCATGGAGCTGCTGCATGCCTCCCGTTTTGTAAGGCTATTCAGAACCTTACATCGAGGCTAGTCCTCTCCTTTCCTTTCATTTAGTTATAGAGCAGAGCAGGGTGAGCTTCCAACTAGGAACTGGAAGCACAAGGTTTCTTTCAGGAAAACTCAGTATCTTCTCAGAACCATGCCGGCAGTGACTAAAACCCTGGCAACAACAATGCTTTTCAGGTATATTCGAGGCGGCATGAACGGAGCTTTCATAATGGGCAAACAAGCCTTGTGCCATCACTCTCCAGTTTGTAAGTTGATACGCAGCATACACGCAGGACCCAAGCTTCCTGGTTCTAGGCAGTTTTCTGATACCCAAACGGCTGCTTAAGCAAGGTCTCTAGCCGTCTTGAAAAGCTTACTCCCGTGAAACTAAAGCAGAACAGCATTGAAGGCCTCATGGAGCTGCTGCATGCCTCCCGTTTTGTAAGGCTATTCAGAACCTTACATCGAGGCTAGTCCTCCCCTTTCCTTTCATTTAGTTATAGAGCAGAGCAGGGTGAGCTTCCAACTAGGAACTGGAAGCACAAGGTTTCTTTCAGGAAAACTCATTTTCTTCGCAGAATCAGGCAGGCAGTGACTAAATCCCTGGCAACAACAATGCTTTTCAGGGATCTTTGAGGCCGCATGAACGGCGCTTTCCTAATGGGAAAACAAGCCTTGTGCCATCAGTCTCCAGTTTCTAGGTTGACACGCAGCATACACGGAGGACCAGAGCTTCCTGGCTCTATGCAGTGTTCTGTTACTGAAACGGGTGTTGAAGTCAGGTTCCTAGGAGTCTTGGAAATCTTACTACCGTGAAACTAAAGCAGGCCAGCCTTGAAGGCCTCAGGTAGCTGCTGCCTGCCTCCCGTTTTGTAAGGATTTTCAGGGACTTACATGGAAGCTAGTGCTGCCCTTGACTTTCACTCTAGTTATAGAGCAGAGCAGGGTGAGCTTCCAACTAGGAAGTGGAAGCCCAATGTTTCTTTCAGGAAAACTCGTTTTCTTCGCAGAAGCAGGCAGGCAGTGACTAAATCCCCGGCAACAACACTGCTTTTCAGGTATCTTTGAGGCCGCATGAACGGCGCTTTCCTAATGTGAAAACTAGCCTTGTGTCATCAGTTTCCAGTTTCTAGGTTGACACGGAGCATACACGGAGGACCAGAGCTTCCTGGCTCTATGCAGTGTTCTTTTAAAGAACGGGTGCTGTGGCAGGTCCCTAAGAGTCTTGAAAAGCTTACTACCGTGAAACTAAAGCAGAACAGTGAAGAAGGCCTCATGGAGCTGCTCCACGCCTCCCGTTTGGCAAGGCAAATCAGGGCCTTCCTTCGAGGCTAGGGCTCACGTTGACTTTCACTTTAGGTATAGAGCAGAGCAGGGTGAGCTTCCAACTAGGAACTGGAAGCACAAGGTTTCTTACCGGAAAACTCAGTATCTTCTCAGAACCATGCCGGCAGTGACTAAAACCCTGGCAACAACAATGCTTTTCAGGTATATTCGAGGCGGCATGAACGGAGCTTTCATAATGGGCAAACAAGCCTTGTGCCATCACTCTCCAGTTTGTAAGTTGATACGCAGCATACACGCAGGACCCAAGCTTCCTGGTTCTAGGCAGTTTTCTGATACCCAAACGGCTGCTTAAGCAAGGTCTCTAGCCGTCTTGAAAAGCTTACTCCCGAGAAACTAAAGCAGAACAGCATTGAAGGCCTCATGGAGCTGCTGCATGCCTCCCGTTTTGTAAGGCTATTCAGAACCTTACATCGAGGCTAGTCCTCCCCTTTCCTTTCATTTAGTTATAGAGCAGAGCAGGGTGAGCTTCCAACTAGGAACTGGAAACACAAGGTTTCTTTCAGGAAAACTCATTTTCTTCGCAGAATCAGGCAGGCAGTGACTAAATCCCTGGCAACAACAATGCTTTTCAGGGATCTTTGAGGCCGCATGAACGGCGCTTTCCTAATGGGAAAACAAGCCTTGTGCCATCAGTCTCCAGTTTCTAGGTTGACACGCAGCATACACGGAGGACCAGAGCTTCCTGGCTCTATGCAGTGTTCTGTTACTGAAACGGGTGTTGAAGTCAGGTTCCTAGGAGTCTTGGAAATCTTACTACCGTTAAACTAAAGCAGGCCAGCCTTGAAGGCCTCAGGTAGCTGCTGCCTGCCTCCCGTTTTGTAAGGATATTCAGGGACTTACATGGAAGCTAGTGCTGCCCTTGACTTTCACTCTAGTTATAGAGCAGAGCAGGGTGAGCTCCCAACTAGGAAGTGGAAGCCCAAGGTTTCATTCAGGAAAACTCGTTTTCTTCGCAGAAGCAGGCAGGCAGTGACTAAATCCCTGGCAACAACACTGCTTTTCAGGTATCTTTGAGGCCGCATGAACGGCGCTTTCCAAATGGGAAAACAAGCCTTGTGCCATCAGTTTCCAGTTTCTAGGTTGACACGCAGCATACACGGAGGACCAGAGCTTCCTGGCTCTATGCAGTGTTCTGTTACTGAAACGGGTGTTGAAGTAAGGTTCCTAGGATTCTTGGAAATCTTACTACCGTGAAACTAAAGCAGGCCAGCCTTGAAGGCCTCAGGTAGCTGCTGCCTGCCTCCCGTTTTGTAAGGATTTTCAGGGACTTACATGGAAGCTAGTGCTGCCCTTGACTTTCACTCTAGTTATAGAGCAGAGCAGGGTGAGCTCCCAACTAGGAAGTGGAAGCCCAAGGTTTCTTTCAGGAAAACTCGTTTTCTTCGCAGAAGCAGGCAGGCAGTGACTAAATCCCCGGCAACAACACTGCTTTTCAGGTATCTTTGAGGCCGCATGAACGGCGCTTTCCTAATGTGAAAACTAGCCTTGTGTCATCAGTTTCCAGTTTCTAGGTTGACACGGAGCATACACGGAGGACCAGAGCTTCCTGGCTCTATGCAGTGTTCTTTTATCGAACGGGTGCTGTGGCAGGTCCCTAAGAGTCTTGAAAAGCTTACTACCGTGAAACTAAAGCAGAACAGTGAAGAAGGCCTCATGGAGCTGCTCCACGCCTCCCGTTTGGCAAGGCAAATCAGGGCCTTCCTTCGAGGCTAGGGCTCACGTTGACTTTCACTTTAGGTATAGAGCAGAGCAGGGTGAGCTTCCAACTAGGAACTGGAAGCACAAGGTTTCTTACCGGAAAACTCAGTATCTTCTCAGAACCATGCCGGCAGTGACTAAAACCCTGGCAACAACAATGCTTTTCAGGTATATTCGAGGCGGCATGAACGGAGCTTTCATAATGGGCAAACAAGCCTTGTGCCATCACTCTCCAGTTTGTAAGTTGATACGCAGCATACACGCAGGACCCAAGCTTCCTGGTTCTAGGCAGTTTTCTGATACCCAAACGGCTGCTTAAGCAAGGTCTCTAGCCGTCTTGAAAAGCTTACTCCCGTGAAACTAAAGCAGAACAGCATTGAAGGCCTCATGGAGCTGCTGCATGCCTCCCGTTTTGTAAGGCTATTCAGAACCTTACATCGAGGCTAGTCCTCTCCTTTCCTTTCATTTAGTTATAGAGCAGAGCAGGGTGAGCTTCCAACTAGGAACTGGAAGCACAAGGTTTCTTTCAGGAAAACTCAGTATCTTCTCAGAACCATGCCGGCAGTGACTAAAACCCTGGCAACAACAATGCTTTTCAGGTATATTCGAGGCGGCATGAACGGAGCTTTCATAATGGGCAAACAAGCCTTGTGCCATCACTCTCCAGTTTGTAAGTTGATACGCAGCATACACGCAGGACCCAAGCTTCCTGGTTCTAGGCAGTTTTCTGATACCCAAACGGCTGCTTAAGCAAGGTCTCTAGCCGTCTTGAAAAGCTTACTCCCGTGAAACTAAAGCAGAACAGCATTGAAGGCCTCATGGAGCTGCTGCATGCCTCCCGTTTTGTAAGGCTATTCAGAACCTTACATCGAGGCTAGTCCTCCCCTTTCCTTTCATTTAGTTATAGAGCAGAGCAGGGTGAGCTTCCAACTAGGAACTGGAAGCACAAGGTTTCTTTCAGGAAAACTCATTTTCTTCGCAGAATCAGGCAGGCAGTGACTAAATCCCTGGCAACAACAATGCTTTTCAGGGATCTTTGAGGCCGCATGAACGGGCTTTCCTAATGGGAAAACAAGCCTTGTGCCATCAGTCTCCAGTTTCTAGGTTGACACGCAGCATACACGGAGGACCAGAGCTTCCTGGCTCTATGCAGTGTTCTGTTACTGAAACGGGTGTTGAAGTCAGGTTCCTAGGAGTCTTGGAAATCTTACTACCGTGAAACTAAAGCAGGCCAGCCTTGAAGGCCTCAGGTAGCTGCTGCCTGCCTCCCGTTTTGTAAGGATTTTCAGGGACTTACATGGAAGCTAGTGCTGCCCTTGACTTTCACTCTAGTTATAGAGCAGAGCAGGGTGAGCTTCCAACTAGGAAGTGGAAGCCCAATGTTTCTTTCAGGAAAACTCGTTTTCTTCGCAGAAGCAGGCAGGCAGTGACTAAATCCCCGGCAACAACACTGCTTTTCAGGTATCTTTGAGGCCGCATGAACGGCGCTTTCCTAATGTGAAAACTAGCCTTGTGTCATCAGTTTCCAGTTTCTAGGTTGACACGGAGCATACACGGAGGACCAGAGCTTCCTGGCTCTATGCAGTGTTCTTTTAAAGAACGGGTGCTGTGGCAGGTCCCTAAGAGTCTTGAAAAGCTTACTACCGTGAAACTAAAGCAGAACAGTGAAGAAGGCCTCATGGAGCTGCTCCACGCCTCCCGTTTGGCAAGGCAAATCAGGGCCTTCCTTCGAGGCTAGGGCTCACGTTGACTTTCACTTTAGGTATAGAGCAGAGCAGGGTGAGCTTCCAACTAGGAACTGGAAGCACAAGGTTTCTTACCGGAAAACTCAGTATCTTCTCAGAACCATGCCGGCAGTGACTAAAACCCTGGCAACAACAATGCTTTTCAGGTATATTCGAGGCGGCATGAACGGAGCTTTCATAATGGGCAAACAAGCCTTGTGCCATCACTCTCCAGTTTGTAAGTTGATACGCAGCATACACGCAGGACCCAAGCTTCCTGGTTCTAGGCAGTTTTCTGATACCCAAACGGCTGCTTAAGCAAGGTCTCTAGCCGTCTTGAAAAGCTTACTCCCGAGAAACTAAAGCAGAACAGCATTGAAGGCCTCATGGAGCTGCTGCATGCCTCCCGTTTTGTAAGGCTATTCAGAACCTTACATCGAGGCTAGTCCTCCCCTTTCCTTTCATTTAGTTATAGAGCAGAGCAGGGTGAGCTTCCAACTAGGAACTGGAAACACAAGGTTTCTTTCAGGAAAACTCATTTTCTTCGCAGAATCAGGCAGGCAGTGACTAAATCCCTGGCAACAACAATGCTTTTCAGGGATCTTTGAGGCCGCATGAACGGCGCTTTCCTAATGGGAAAACAAGCCTTGTGCCATCAGTCTCCAGTTTCTAGGTTGACACGCAGCATACACGGAGGACCAGAGCTTCCTGGCTCTATGCAGTGTTCTGTTACTGAAACGGGTGTTGAAGTCAGGTTCCTAGGAGTCTTGGAAATCTTACTACCGTTAAACTAAAGCAGGCCAGCCTTGAAGGCCTCAGGTACCTGCTGCCTGCCTCCCGTTTTGTAAGGATATTCAGGGATTTACATGGAAGCTAGTGCTGCCCTTGACTTTCACTCTAGTTATAGAGCAGAGCAGGGTGAGCTCCCAACTAGGAAGTGGAAGCCCAAGGTTTCTTTCAGGAAAACTCGTTTTCTTCGCAGAAGCAGGCAGGCAGTGACTAAATCCCTGGCAACAACACTGCTTTTCAGGTATCTTTGAGGCCGCATGAACGGCGCTTTCCTAATGTGAATACTAGCCTTGTGTCATCAGTTTCCAGTTTCTAGGTTGACACGGAGCATACACGGAGGACCAGAGCTTCCTGGCTCTTTGCAGTGTTCTTTTATCGAACGGGTGCTGTGGCAGGTCCCTAAGAGTCTTGAAAAGCTTACTACCGTGAAACTAAAGCAGAACAGTGAAGAAGGCCTCATGGAGCTGCTCCACGCCTCCCGTTTGGCAAGGCAAATCAGGGCCTTCCTTCGAGGCTAGGGCTCACGTTGACTTTCACTTTAGGTATAGAGCAGAGCAGGGTGAGCTTCCAACTAGGAACTGGAAGCACAAGGTTTCTTACCGGAAAACTCAGTATCTTCTCAGAACCATGCCGGCAGTGACTAAAACCCTGGCAACAACAATGCTTTTCAGGTATATTCGAGGCGGCATGAACGGAGCTTTCATAATGGGCAAACAAGCCTTGTGCCATCACTCTCCAGTTTGTAAGTTGATACGCAGCATACACGCAGGACCCAAGCTTCCTGGTTCTAGGCAGTTTTCTGATACCCAAACGGCTGCTTAAGCAAGGTCTGTAGCCGTCTTGAAAAGCTTACTCCCGTGAAACTAAAGCAGAACAGCATTGAAGGCCTCATGGAGCTGCTGCATGCCTCCCGTTTTGTAAGGCTATTCAGAACCTTACATCGAGGCTAGTCCTCCCCTTTCCTTTCATTTAGTTATAGAGCAGAGCAGGGTGAGCTTCCAACTAGGAACTGGAAGCACAAGGTTTCTTTCAGGAAAACTCATTTTCTTCGCAGAATCAGGCAGGCAGTGACTAAATCCCTGGCAACAACAATGCTTTTCAGGGATCTTTGAGGCCGCATGAACGGCGCTTTCCTAATGGGAAAACAAGCCTTGTGCCATCAGTCTCCAGTTTCTAGGTTGACACGCAGCATACACGCAGGACCAGAGCTTCCTGGCTCTATGCAGTGTTCTGTTACTGAAACGGGTGTTGAAGTCAGGTTCCTAGGAGTCTTGGAAATCTTACTACCGTTAAACTAAAGCAGGCCAGCCTTGAAGGCCTCAGGTAGCTGCTGCCTGCCTCCCGTTTTGTAAGGATATTCAGGGATTTACATGGAAGCTAGTGCTGCCCTTGACTTTCACTCTAGTTATAGAGCAGAGCAGGGTGAGCTCCCAACTAGGAAGTGGAAGCCCAAGGTTTCTTTCAGGAAAACTCGTTTTCTTCGCAGAAGCAGGCAGGCAGTGACTAAATCCCTGGCAACAACACTGCTTTTCAGGTATCTTTGAGGCCGCATGAACAGCGCTTTCCTAATGTGAATACTAGCCTTGTGTCATCAGTTTCCAGTTTCTAGGTTGACACGGAGCATACACGGAGGACCAGAGCTTCCTGGCTCTATGCAGTGTTCTTTTATCGAACGGGTGCTGTGGCAGGTCCCTAAGAGTCTTGAAAAGCTTACTACCGTGAAACTAAAGCAGAACAGTGAAGAAGGCCTCATGGAGCTGCTCCACGCCTCCCGTTTGGCAAGGCAAATCAGGGCCTTCCTTCGAGGCTAGGGCTCACGTTGACTTTCACTTTAGGTATAGAGCAGAGCAGGGTGAGCTTCCAACTAGGAACTGGAAGCACAAGGTTTCTTACCGGAAAACTCAGTATCTTCTCAGAACCATGCCGGCAGTGACTAAAACCCTGGCAACAACAATGCTTTTCAGGTATATTCGAGGCGGCATGAACGGAGCTTTCATAATGGGCAAACAAGCCTTGTGCCATCACTCTCCAGTTTGTAAGTTGATACGCAGCATACACGCAGGACCCAAGCTTCCTGGTTCTAGGCAGTTTTCTGATACCCAAACGGCTGCTTAAGCAAGGTCTCTAGCCGTCTTGAAAAGCTTACTCCCGTGAAACTAAAGCAGAACAGCATTGAAGGCCTCATGGAGCTGCTGCATGCCTCCCGTTTTGTAAGGCTATTCAGAACCTTACATCGAGGCTAGTCCTCTCCTTTCCTTTCATTTAGTTATAGAGCAGAGCAGGGTGAGCTTCCAACTAGGAACTGGAAGCACAAGGTTTCTTTCAGGAAAACTCAGTATCTTCTCAGAACCATGCCGGCAGTGACTAAAACCCTGGCAACAACAATGCTTTTCAGGTATATTCGAGGCGGCATGAACGGAGCTTTCATAATGGGCAAACAAGCCTTGTGCCATCACTCTCCAGTTTGTAAGTTGATACGCAGCATACACGCAGGACCCAAGCTTCCTGGTTCTAGGCAGTTTTCTGATACCCAAACGGCTGCTTAAGCAAGGTCTCTAGCCGTCTTGAAAAGCTTACTCCCGTGAAACTAAAGCAGAACAGCATTGAAGGCCTCATGGAGCTGCTGCATGCCTCCCGTTTTGTAAGGCTATTCAGAACCTTACATCGAGGCTAGTCCTCCCCTTTCCTTTCATTTAGTTATAGAGCAGAGCAGGGTGAGCTTCCAACTAGGAACTGGAAGCACAAGGTTTCTTTCAGGAAAACTCATTTTCTTCGCAGAATCAGGCAGGCAGTGACTAAATCCCTGGCAACAACAATGCTTTTCAGGGATCTTTGAGGCCGCATGAACGGCGCTTTCCTAATGGGAAAACAAGCCTTGTGCCATCAGTCTCCAGTTTCTAGGTTGACACGCAGCATACACGGAGGACCAGAGCTTCCTGGCTCTATGCAGTGTTCTGTTACTGAAACGGGTGTTGAAGTCAGGTTCCTAGGAGTCTTGGAAATCTTACTACCGTGAAACTAAAGCAGGCCAGCCTTGAAGGCCTCAGGTAGCTGCTGCCTGCCTCCCGTTTTGTAAGGATTTTCAGGGACTTACATGGAAGCTAGTGCTGCCCTTGACTTTCACTCTAGTTATAGAGCAGAGCAGGGTGAGCTTCCAACTAGGAAGTGGAAGCCCAATGTTTCTTTCAGGAAAACTCGTTTTCTTCGCAGAAGCAGGCAGGCAGTGACTAAATCCCCGGCAACAACACTGCTTTTCAGGTATCTTTGAGGCCGCATGAACGGCGCTTTCCTAATGTGAAAACTAGCCTTGTGTCATCAGTTTCCAGTTTCTAGGTTGACACGGAGCATACACGGAGGACCAGAGCTTCCTGGCTCTATGCAGTGTTCTTTTAAAGAACGGGTGCTGTGGCAGGTCCCTAAGAGTCTTGAAAAGCTTACTACCGTGAAACTAAAGCAGAACAGTGAAGAAGGCCTCATGGAGCTGCTCCACGCCTCCCGTTTGGCAAGGCAAATCAGGGCCTTCCTTCGAGGCTAGGGCTCACGTTGACTTTCACTTTAGGTATAGAGCAGAGCAGGGTGAGCTTCCAACTAGGAACTGGAAGCACAAGGTTTCTTACCGGAAAACTCAGTATCTTCTCAGAACCATGCCGGCAGTGACTAAAACCCTGGCAACAACAATGCTTTTCAGGTATATTCGAGGCGGCATGAACGGAGCTTTCATAATGGGCAAACAAGCCTTGTGCCATCACTCTCCAGTTTGTAAGTTGATACGCAGCATACACGCAGGACCCAAGCTTCCTGGTTCTAGGCAGTTTTCTGATACCCAAACGGCTGCTTAAGCAAGGTCTCTAGCCGTCTTGAAAAGCTTACTCCCGAGAAACTAAAGCAGAACAGCATTGAAGGCCTCATGGAGCTGCTGCATGCCTCCCGTTTTGTAAGGCTATTCAGAACCTTACATCGAGGCTAGTCCTCCCCTTTCCTTTCATTTAGTTATAGAGCAGAGCAGGGTGAGCTTCCAACTAGGAACTGGAAGCACAAGGTTTCTTTCAGGAAAACTCATTTTCTTCGCAGAATCAGGCAGGCAGTGACTAAATCCCTGGCAACAACAATGCTTTTCAGGGATCTTTGAGGCCGCATGAACGGCGCTTTCCTAATGGGAAAACAAGCCTTGTGCCATCAGTCTCCAGTTTCTAGGTTGACACGCAGCATACACGGAGGACCAGAGCTTCCTGGCTCTATGCAGTGTTCTGTTACTGAAACGGGTGTTGAAGTCAGGTTCCTAGGAGTCTTGGAAATCTTACTACCGTTAAACTAAAGCAGGCCAGCCTTGAAGGCCTCAGGTAGCTGCTGCCTGCCTCCCGTTTTGTAAGGATATTCAGGGACTTACATGGAAGCTAGTGCTGCCCTTGACTTTCAGTCTAGTGATAGAGCAGAGCAGGGTGAGCTCCCAACTAGGAAGTGGAAGCCCAAGGTTTCTTTCAGGAAAACTCGTTTTCTTCGCAGAAGCAGGCAGGCAGTGACTAAATCCCTGGCAACAACACTGCTTTTCAGGTATCTTTGAGGCCGCATGAACGGCGCTTTCCAAATGGGAAAACAAGCCTTGTGCCATCAGTTTCCAGTTTCTAGGTTGACACGCAGCATACACGGAGGACCAGAGCTTCCTGGCTCTATGCAGTGTTCTGTTACTGAAACGGGTGTTGAAGTAAGGTTCCTAGGATTCTTGGAAATCTTACTACCGTGAAACTAAAGCAGGCCAGCCTTGAAGGCCTCAGGTAGCTGCTGCCTGCCTCCCGTTTTGTAAGGATATTCAGGGACTTACATGGAAGCTAGTGCTGCCCTTGACTTTCATTCTAGTTATAGAGCACAGCAGGGTGGGCTCCCAACTAGGAAGTGGAAGCCCAAGGTTTCTTTCAGGATAACTCGTTTTCTTCGCAGAAGCAGGCAGGCAGTGACTAAATCCCCGGCAACAACACTGCTTTTCAGGTATCTTTGAGGCCGCATGAACGGCGCTTTCCTAATGTGAAAACTAGCCTTGTGTCATCAGTTTCCAGTTTCTAGGTTGACACGGAGCATACACGGAGGACCAGAGCTTCCTGGCTCTATGCAGTGTTCTTTTATCGAACGGGTGCTGTGGCAGGTCCCTAAGAGTCTTGAAAAGCTTACTACCGTGAAACTAAAGCAGAACAGTGAAGAAGGCCTCATGGAGCTGCTCCACGCCTCCCGTTTGGCAAGGCAAATCAGGGCCTTCCTTCGAGGCTAGGGCTCACGTTGACTTTCACTTTAGGTATAGAGCAGAGCAGGGTGAGCTTCCAACTAGGAACTGGAAGCACAAGGTTTCTTACCGGAAAACTCAGTATCTTCTCAGAACCATGCCGGCAGTGACTAAAACCCTGGCAACAACAATGCTTTTCAGGTATATTCGAGGCGGCATGAACGGAGCTTTCATAATGGGCAAACAAGCCTTGTGCCATCACTCTCCAGTTTGTAAGTTGATACGCAGCATACACGCAGGACCCAAGCTTCCTGGTTCTAGGCAGTTTTCTGATACCCAAACGGCTGCTTAAGCAAGGTCTCTAGCCGTCTTGAAAAGCTTACTCCCGTGAAACTAAAGCAGAACAGCATTGAAGGCCTCATGGAGCTGCTGCATGCCTCCCGTTTTGTAAGGCTATTCAGAACCTTACATCGAGGCTAGTCCTCCCCTTTCCTTTCATTTAGTTATAGAGCAGAGCAGGGTGAGCTTCCAACTAGGAACTGGAAGCACAAGGTTTCTTTCAGGAAAACTCATTTTCTTCGCAGAATCAGGCAGGCAGTGACTAAATCCCTGGCAACAACAATGCTTTTCAGGGATCTTTGAGGCCGCATGAACGGCGCTTTCCTAATGGGAAAACAAGCCTTGTGCCATCAGTCTCCAGTTTCTAGGTTGACACGCAGCATACACGCAGGACCAGAGCTTCCTGGCTCTATGCAGTGTTCTGTTACTGAAACGGGTGTTGAAGTCAGGTTCCTAGGAGTCTTGGAAATCTTACTACCGTTAAACTAAAGCAGGCCAGCCTTGAAGGCCTCAGGTACCTGCTGCCTGCCTCCCGTTTTGTAAGGATATTCAGGGATTTACATGGAAGCTAGTGCTGCCCTTGACTTTCACTCTAGTTATAGAGCAGAGCAGGGTGAGCTCCCAACTAGGAAGTGGAAGCCCAAGGTTTCTTTCAGGAAAACTCGTTTTCTTCGCAGAAGCAGGCAGGCAGTGACTAAATCCCTGGCAACAACACTGCTTTTCAGGTATCTTTGAGGCCGCATGAACAGCGCTTTCCTAATGTGAATACTAGCCTTGTGTCATCAGTTTCCAGTTTCTAGGTTGACACGGAGCATACACGGAGGACCAGAGCTTCCTGGCTCTATGCAGTGTTCTTTTATCGAACGGGTGCTGTGGCAGGTCCCTAAGAGTCTTGAAAAGCTTACTACCGTGAAACTAAAGCAGAACAGTGAAGAAGGCCTCATGGAGCTGCTCCACGCCTCCCGTTTGGCAAGGCAAATCAGGGCCTTCCTTCGAGGCTAGGGCTCACGTTGACTTTCACTTTAGGTATAGAGCAGAGCAGGGTGAGCTTCCAACTAGGAACTGGAAGCACAAGGTTTCTTACCGGAAAACTCAGTATCTTCTCAGAACCATGCCGGCAGTGACTAAAACCCTGGCAACAACAATGCTTTTCAGGTATATTCGAGGCGGCATGAACGGAGCTTTCATAATGGGCAAACAAGCCTTGTGCCATCACTCTCCAGTTTGTAAGTTGATACGCAGCATACACGCAGGACCCAAGCTTCCTGGTTCTAGGCAGTTTTCTGATACCCAAACGGCTGCTTAAGCAAGGTCTCTAGCCGTCTTGAAAAGCTTACTCCCGTGAAACTAAAGCAGAACAGCATTGAAGGCCTCATGGAGCTGCTGCATGCCTCCCGTTTTGTAAGGCTATTCAGAACCTTACATCGAGGCTAGTCCTCTCCTTTCCTTTCATTTAGTTATAGAGCAGAGCAGGGTGAGCTTCCAACTAGGAACTGGAAGCACAAGGTTTCTTTCAGGAAAACTCAGTATCTTCTCAGAACCATGCCGGCAGTGACTAAAACCCTGGCAACAACAATGCTTTTCAGGTATATTCGAGGCGGCATGAACGGAGCTTTCATAATGGGCAAACAAGCCTTGTGCCATCACTCTCCAGTTTGTAAGTTGATACGCAGCATACACGCAGGACCCAAGCTTCCTGGTTCTAGGCAGTTTTCTGATACCCAAACGGCTGCTTAAGCAAGGTCTCTAGCCGTCTTGAAAAGCTTACTCCCGTGAAACTAAAGCAGAACAGCATTGAAGGCCTCATGGAGCTGCTGCATGCCTCCCGTTTTGTAAGGCTATTCAGAACCTTACATCGAGGCTAGTCCTCCCCTTTCCTTTCATTTAGTTATAGAGCAGAGCAGGGTGAGCTTCCAACTAGGAACTGGAAGCACAAGGTTTCTTTCAGGAAAACTCATTTTCTTCGCAGAATCAGGCAGGCAGTGACTAAATCCCTGGCAACAACAATGCTTTTCAGGGATCTTTGAGGCCGCATGAACGGCGCTTTCCTAATGGGAAAACAAGCCTTGTGCCATCAGTCTCCAGTTTCTAGGTTGACACGCAGCATACACGCAGGACCAGAGCTTCCTGGCTCTATGCAGTGTTCTGTTACTGAAACGGGTGTTGAAGTCAGGTTCCTAGGAGTCTTGGAAATCTTACTACCGTTAAACTAAAGCAGGCCAGCCTTGAAGGCCTCAGGTAGCTGCTGCCTGCCTCCCGTTTTGTAAGGATATTCAGGGATTTACATGGAAGCTAGTGCTGCCCTTGACTTTCACTCTAGTTATAGAGCAGAGCAGGGTGAGCTCCCAACTAGGAAGTGGAAGCCCAAGGTTTCTTTCAGGAAAACTCGTTTTCTTCGCAGAAGCAGGCAGGCAGTGACTAAATCCCTGGCAACAACACTGCTTTTCAGGTATCTTTGAGGCCGCATGAACAGCGCTTTCCTAATGTGAATACTAGCCTTGTGTCATCAGTTTCCAGTTTCTAGGTTGACACGGAGCATACACGGAGGACCAGAGCTTCCTGGCTCTATGCAGTGTTCTTTTATCGAACGGGTGCTGTGGCAGGTCCCTAAGAGTCTTGAAAAGCTTACTACCGTGAAACTAAAGCAGAACAGTGAAGAAGGCCTCATGGAGCTGCTCCACGCCTCCCGTTTGGCAAGGCAAATCAGGGCCTTCCTTCGAGGCTAGGGCTCACGTTGACTTTCACTTTAGGTATAGAGCAGAGCAGGGTGAGCTTCCAACTAGGAACTGGAAGCACAAGGTTTCTTACCGGAAAACTCAGTATCTTCTCAGAACCATGCCGGCAGTGACTAAAACCCTGGCAACAACAATGCTTTTCAGGTATATTCGAGGCGGCATGAACGGAGCTTTCATAATGGGCAAACAAGCCTTGTGCCATCACTCTCCAGTTTGTAAGTTGATACGCAGCATACACGCAGGACCCAAGCTTCCTGGTTCTAGGCAGTTTTCTGATACCCAAACGGCTGCTTAAGCAAGGTCTCTAGCCGTCTTGAAAAGCTTACTCCCGTGAAACTAAAGCAGAACAGCATTGAAGGCCTCATGGAGCTGCTGCATGCCTCCCGTTTTGTAAGGCTATTCAGAACCTTACATCGAGGCTAGTCCTCTCCTTTCCTTTCATTTAGTTATAGAGCAGAGCAGGGTGAGCTTCCAACTAGGAACTGGAAGCACAAGGTTTCTTTCAGGAAAACTCAGTATCTTCTCAGAACCATGCCGGCAGTGACTAAAACCCTGGCAACAACAATGCTTTTCAGGTATATTCGAGGCGGCATGAACGGAGCTTTCATAATGGGCAAACAAGCCTTGTGCCATCACTCTCCAGTTTGTAAGTTGATACGCAGCATACACGCAGGACCCAAGCTTCCTGGTTCTAGGCAGTTTTCTGATACCCAAACGGCTGCTTAAGCAAGGTCTCTAGCCGTCTTGAAAAGCTTACTCCCGTGAAACTAAAGCAGAACAGCATTGAAGGCCTCATGGAGCTGCTGCATGCCTCCCGTTTTGTAAGGCTATTCAGAACCTTACATCGAGGCTAGTCCTCCCCTTTCCTTTCATTTAGTTATAGAGCAGAGCAGGGTGAGCTTCCAACTAGGAACTGGAAGCACAAGGTTTCTTTCAGGAAAACTCATTTTCTTCGCAGAATCAGGCAGGCAGTGACTAAATCCCTGGCAACAACAATGCTTTTCAGGGATCTTTGAGGCCGCATGAACGGCGCTTTCCTAATGGGAAAACAAGCCTTGTGCCATCAGTCTCCAGTTTCTAGGTTGACACGCAGCATACACGGAGGACCAGAGCTTCCTGGCTCTATGCAGTGTTCTGTTACTGAAACGGGTGTTGAAGTCAGGTTCCTAGGAGTCTTGGAAATCTTACTACCGTGAAACTAAAGCAGGCCAGCCTTGAAGGCCTCAGGTAGCTGCTGCCTGCCTCCCGTTTTGTAAGGATTTTCAGGGACTTACATGGAAGCTAGTGCTGCCCTTGACTTTCACTCTAGTTATAGAGCAGAGCAGGGTGAGCTTCCAACTAGGAAGTGGAAGCCCAATGTTTCTTTCAGGAAAACTCGTTTTCTTCGCAGAAGCAGGCAGGCAGTGACTAAATCCCCGGCAACAACACTGCTTTTCAGGTATCTTTGAGGCCGCATGAACGGCGCTTTCCTAATGTGAAAACTAGCCTTGTGTCATCAGTTTCCAGTTTCTAGGTTGACACGGAGCATACACGGAGGACCAGAGCTTCCTGGCTCTATGCAGTGTTCTTTTAAAGAACGGGTGCTGTGGCAGGTCCCTAAGAGTCTTGAAAAGCTTACTACCGTGAAACTAAAGCAGAACAGTGAAGAAGGCCTCATGGAGCTGCTCCACGCCTCCCGTTTGGCAAGGCAAATCAGGGCCTTCCTTCGAGGCTAGGGCTCACGTTGACTTTCACTTTAGGTATAGAGCAGAGCAGGGTGAGCTTCCAACTAGGAACTGGAAGCACAAGGTTTCTTACCGGAAAACTCAGTATCTTCTCAGAACCATGCCGGCAGTGACTAAAACCCTGGCAACAACAATGCTTTTCAGGTATATTCGAGGCGGCATGAACGGAGCTTTCATAATGGGCAAACAAGCCTTGTGCCATCACTCTCCAGTTTGTAAGTTGATACGCAGCATACACGCAGGACCCAAGCTTCCTGGTTCTAGGCAGTTTTCTGATACCCAAACGGCTGCTTAAGCAAGGTCTCTAGCCGTCTTGAAAAGCTTACTCCCGAGAAACTAAAGCAGAACAGCATTGAAGGCCTCATGGAGCTGCTGCATGCCTCCCGTTTTGTAAGGCTATTCAGAACCTTACATCGAGGCTAGTCCTCCCCTTTCCTTTCATTTAGTTATAGAGCAGAGCAGGGTGAGCTTCCAACTAGGAACTGGAAACACAAGGTTTCTTTCAGGAAAACTCATTTTCTTCGCAGAATCAGGCAGGCAGTGACTAAATCCCTGGCAACAACAATGCTTTTCAGGGATCTTTGAGGCCGCATGAACGGCGCTTTCCTAATGGGAAAACAAGCCTTGTGCCATCAGTCTCCAGTTTCTAGGTTGACACGCAGCATACACGGAGGACCAGAGCTTCCTGGCTCTATGCAGTGTTCTGTTACTGAAACGGGTGTTGAAGTCAGGTTCCTAGGAGTCTTGGAAATCTTACTACCGTTAAACTAAAGCAGGCCAGCCTTGAAGGCCTCAGGTAGCTGCTGCCTGCCTCCCGTTTTGTAAGGATATTCAGGGACTTACATGGAAGCTAGTGCTGCCCTTGACTTTCACTCTAGTTATAGAGCAGAGCAGGGTGAGCTCCCAACTAGGAAGTGGAAGCCCAAGGTTTCATTCAGGAAAACTCGTTTTCTTCGCAGAAGCAGGCAGGCAGTGACTAAATCCCTGGCAACAACACTGCTTTTCAGGTATCTTTGAGGCCGCATGAACGGCGCTTTCCAAATGGGAAAACAAGCCTTGTGCCATCAGTTTCCAGTTTCTAGGTTGACACGCAGCATACACGGAGGACCAGAGCTTCCTGGCTCTATGCAGTGTTCTGTTACTGAAACGGGTGTTGAAGTAAGGTTCCTAGGATTCTTGGAAATCTTACTACCGTGAAACTAAAGCAGGCCAGCCTTGAAGGCCTCAGGTAGCTGCTGCCTGCCTCCCGTTTTGTAAGGATTTTCAGGGACTTACATGGAAGCTAGTGCTGCCCTTGACTTTCACTCTAGTTATAGAGCAGAGCAGGGTGAGCTCCCAACTAGGAAGTGGAAGCCCAAGGTTTCTTTCAGGAAAACTCGTTTTCTTCGCAGAAGCAGGCAGGCAGTGACTAAATCCCCGGCAACAACACTGCTTTTCAGGTATCTTTGAGGCCGCATGAACGGCGCTTTCCTAATGTGAAAACTAGCCTTGTGTCATCAGTTTCCAGTTTCTAGGTTGACACGGAGCATACACGGAGGACCAGAGCTTCCTGGCTCTATGCAGTGTTCTTTTATCGAACGGGTGCTGTGGCAGGTCCCTAAGAGTCTTGAAAAGCTTACTACCGTGAAACTAAAGCAGAACAGTGAAGAAGGCCTCATGGAGCTGCTCCACGCCTCCCGTTTGGCAAGGCAAATCAGGGCCTTCCTTCGAGGCTAGGGCTCACGTTGACTTTCACTTTAGGTATAGAGCAGAGCAGGGTGAGCTTCCAACTAGGAACTGGAAGCACAAGGTTTCTTACCGGAAAACTCAGTATCTTCTCAGAACCATGCCGGCAGTGACTAAAACCCTGGCAACAACAATGCTTTTCAGGTATATTCGAGGCGGCATGAACGGAGCTTTCATAATGGGCAAACAAGCCTTGTGCCATCACTCTCCAGTTTGTAAGTTGATACGCAGCATACACGCAGGACCCAAGCTTCCTGGTTCTAGGCAGTTTTCTGATACCCAAACGGCTGCTTAAGCAAGGTCTCTAGCCGTCTTGAAAAGCTTACTCCCGTGAAACTAAAGCAGAACAGCATTGAAGGCCTCATGGAGCTGCTGCATGCCTCCCGTTTTGTAAGGCTATTCAGAACCTTACATCGAGGCTAGTCCTCTCCTTTCCTTTCATTTAGTTATAGAGCAGAGCAGGGTGAGCTTCCAACTAGGAACTGGAAGCACAAGGTTTCTTTCAGGAAAACTCAGTATCTTCTCAGAACCATGCCGGCAGTGACTAAAACCCTGGCAACAACAATGCTTTTCAGGTATATTCGAGGCGGCATGAACGGAGCTTTCATAATGGGCAAACAAGCCTTGTGCCATCACTCTCCAGTTTGTAAGTTGATACGCAGCATACACGCAGGACCCAAGCTTCCTGGTTCTAGGCAGTTTTCTGATACCCAAACGGCTGCTTAAGCAAGGTCTCTAGCCGTCTTGAAAAGCTTACTCCCGTGAAACTAAAGCAGAACAGCATTGAAGGCCTCATGGAGCTGCTGCATGCCTCCCGTTTTGTAAGGCTATTCAGAACCTTACATCGAGGCTAGTCCTCCCCTTTCCTTTCATTTAGTTATAGAGCAGAGCAGGGTGAGCTTCCAACTAGGAACTGGAAGCACAAGGTTTCTTTCAGGAAAACTCATTTTCTTCGCAGAATCAGGCAGGCAGTGACTAAATCCCTGGCAACAACAATGCTTTTCAGGGATCTTTGAGGCCGCATGAACGGGCTTTCCTAATGGGAAAACAAGCCTTGTGCCATCAGTCTCCAGTTTCTAGGTTGACACGCAGCATACACGGAGGACCAGAGCTTCCTGGCTCTATGCAGTGTTCTGTTACTGAAACGGGTGTTGAAGTCAGGTTCCTAGGAGTCTTGGAAATCTTACTACCGTGAAACTAAAGCAGGCCAGCCTTGAAGGCCTCAGGTAGCTGCTGCCTGCCTCCCGTTTTGTAAGGATTTTCAGGGACTTACATGGAAGCTAGTGCTGCCCTTGACTTTCACTCTAGTTATAGAGCAGAGCAGGGTGAGCTTCCAACTAGGAAGTGGAAGCCCAATGTTTCTTTCAGGAAAACTCGTTTTCTTCGCAGAAGCAGGCAGGCAGTGACTAAATCCCCGGCAACAACACTGCTTTTCAGGTATCTTTGAGGCCGCATGAACGGCGCTTTCCTAATGTGAAAACTAGCCTTGTGTCATCAGTTTCCAGTTTCTAGGTTGACACGGAGCATACACGGAGGACCAGAGCTTCCTGGCTCTATGCAGTGTTCTTTTAAAGAACGGGTGCTGTGGCAGGTCCCTAAGAGTCTTGAAAAGCTTACTACCGTGAAACTAAAGCAGAACAGTGAAGAAGGCCTCATGGAGCTGCTCCACGCCTCCCGTTTGGCAAGGCAAATCAGGGCCTTCCTTCGAGGCTAGGGCTCACGTTGACTTTCACTTTAGGTATAGAGCAGAGCAGGGTGAGCTTCCAACTAGGAACTGGAAGCACAAGGTTTCTTACCGGAAAACTCAGTATCTTCTCAGAACCATGCCGGCAGTGACTAAAACCCTGGCAACAACAATGCTTTTCAGGTATATTCGAGGCGGCATGAACGGAGCTTTCATAATGGGCAAACAAGCCTTGTGCCATCACTCTCCAGTTTGTAAGTTGATACGCAGCATACACGCAGGACCCAAGCTTCCTGGTTCTAGGCAGTTTTCTGATACCCAAACGGCTGCTTAAGCAAGGTCTCTAGCCGTCTTGAAAAGCTTACTCCCGAGAAACTAAAGCAGAACAGCATTGAAGGCCTCATGGAGCTGCTGCATGCCTCCCGTTTTGTAAGGCTATTCAGAACCTTACATCGAGGCTAGTCCTCCCCTTTCCTTTCATTTAGTTATAGAGCAGAGCAGGGTGAGCTTCCAACTAGGAACTGGAAACACAAGGTTTCTTTCAGGAAAACTCATTTTCTTCGCAGAATCAGGCAGGCAGTGACTAAATCCCTGGCAACAACAATGCTTTTCAGGGATCTTTGAGGCCGCATGAACGGCGCTTTCCTAATGGGAAAACAAGCCTTGTGCCATCAGTCTCCAGTTTCTAGGTTGACACGCAGCATACACGGAGGACCAGAGCTTCCTGGCTCTATGCAGTGTTCTGTTACTGAAACGGGTGTTGAAGTCAGGTTCCTAGGAGTCTTGGAAATCTTACTACCGTTAAACTAAAGCAGGCCAGCCTTGAAGGCCTCAGGTACCTGCTGCCTGCCTCCCGTTTTGTAAGGATATTCAGGGATTTACATGGAAGCTAGTGCTGCCCTTGACTTTCACTCTAGTTATAGAGCAGAGCAGGGTGAGCTCCCAACTAGGAAGTGGAAGCCCAAGGTTTCTTTCAGGAAAACTCGTTTTCTTCGCAGAAGCAGGCAGGCAGTGACTAAATCCCTGGCAACAACACTGCTTTTCAGGTATCTTTGAGGCCGCATGAACGGCGCTTTCCTAATGTGAATACTAGCCTTGTGTCATCAGTTTCCAGTTTCTAGGTTGACACGGAGCATACACGGAGGACCAGAGCTTCCTGGCTCTTTGCAGTGTTCTTTTATCGAACGGGTGCTGTGGCAGGTCCCTAAGAGTCTTGAAAAGCTTACTACCGTGAAACTAAAGCAGAACAGTGAAGAAGGCCTCATGGAGCTGCTCCACGCCTCCCGTTTGGCAAGGCAAATCAGGGCCTTCCTTCGAGGCTAGGGCTCACGTTGACTTTCACTTTAGGTATAGAGCAGAGCAGGGTGAGCTTCCAACTAGGAACTGGAAGCACAAGGTTTCTTACCGGAAAACTCAGTATCTTCTCAGAACCATGCCGGCAGTGACTAAAACCCTGGCAACAACAATGCTTTTCAGGTATATTCGAGGCGGCATGAACGGAGCTTTCATAATGGGCAAACAAGCCTTGTGCCATCACTCTCCAGTTTGTAAGTTGATACGCAGCATACACGCAGGACCCAAGCTTCCTGGTTCTAGGCAGTTTTCTGATACCCAAACGGCTGCTTAAGCAAGGTCTGTAGCCGTCTTGAAAAGCTTACTCCCGTGAAACTAAAGCAGAACAGCATTGAAGGCCTCATGGAGCTGCTGCATGCCTCCCGTTTTGTAAGGCTATTCAGAACCTTACATCGAGGCTAGTCCTCCCCTTTCCTTTCATTTAGTTATAGAGCAGAGCAGGGTGAGCTTCCAACTAGGAACTGGAAGCACAAGGTTTCTTTCAGGAAAACTCATTTTCTTCGCAGAATCAGGCAGGCAGTGACTAAATCCCTGGCAACAACAATGCTTTTCAGGGATCTTTGAGGCCGCATGAACGGCGCTTTCCTAATGGGAAAACAAGCCTTGTGCCATCAGTCTCCAGTTTCTAGGTTGACACGCAGCATACACGCAGGACCAGAGCTTCCTGGCTCTATGCAGTGTTCTGTTACTGAAACGGGTGTTGAAGTCAGGTTCCTAGGAGTCTTGGAAATCTTACTACCGTTAAACTAAAGCAGGCCAGCCTTGAAGGCCTCAGGTAGCTGCTGCCTGCCTCCCGTTTTGTAAGGATATTCAGGGATTTACATGGAAGCTAGTGCTGCCCTTGACTTTCACTCTAGTTATAGAGCAGAGCAGGGTGAGCTCCCAACTAGGAAGTGGAAGCCCAAGGTTTCTTTCAGGAAAACTCGTTTTCTTCGCAGAAGCAGGCAGGCAGTGACTAAATCCCTGGCAACAACACTGCTTTTCAGGTATCTTTGAGGCCGCATGAACAGCGCTTTCCTAATGTGAATACTAGCCTTGTGTCATCAGTTTCCAGTTTCTAGGTTGACACGGAGCATACACGGAGGACCAGAGCTTCCTGGCTCTATGCAGTGTTCTTTTATCGAACGGGTGCTGTGGCAGGTCCCTAAGAGTCTTGAAAAGCTTACTACCGTGAAACTAAAGCAGAACAGTGAAGAAGGCCTCATGGAGCTGCTCCACGCCTCCCGTTTGGCAAGGCAAATCAGGGCCTTCCTTCGAGGCTAGGGCTCACGTTGACTTTCACTTTAGGTATAGAGCAGAGCAGGGTGAGCTTCCAACTAGGAACTGGAAGCACAAGGTTTCTTACCGGAAAACTCAGTATCTTCTCAGAACCATGCCGGCAGTGACTAAAACCCTGGCAACAACAATGCTTTTCAGGTATATTCGAGGCGGCATGAACGGAGCTTTCATAATGGGCAAACAAGCCTTGTGCCATCACTCTCCAGTTTGTAAGTTGATACGCAGCATACACGCAGGACCCAAGCTTCCTGGTTCTAGGCAGTTTTCTGATACCCAAACGGCTGCTTAAGCAAGGTCTCTAGCCGTCTTGAAAAGCTTACTCCCGTGAAACTAAAGCAGAACAGCATTGAAGGCCTCATGGAGCTGCTGCATGCCTCCCGTTTTGTAAGGCTATTCAGAACCTTACATCGAGGCTAGTCCTCTCCTTTCCTTTCATTTAGTTATAGAGCAGAGCAGGGTGAGCTTCCAACTAGGAACTGGAAGCACAAGGTTTCTTTCAGGAAAACTCAGTATCTTCTCAGAACCATGCCGGCAGTGACTAAAACCCTGGCAACAACAATGCTTTTCAGGTATATTCGAGGCGGCATGAACGGAGCTTTCATAATGGGCAAACAAGCCTTGTGCCATCACTCTCCAGTTTGTAAGTTGATACGCAGCATACACGCAGGACCCAAGCTTCCTGGTTCTAGGCAGTTTTCTGATACCCAAACGGCTGCTTAAGCAAGGTCTCTAGCCGTCTTGAAAAGCTTACTCCCGTGAAACTAAAGCAGAACAGCATTGAAGGCCTCATGGAGCTGCTGCATGCCTCCCGTTTTGTAAGGCTATTCAGAACCTTACATCGAGGCTAGTCCTCCCCTTTCCTTTCATTTAGTTATAGAGCAGAGCAGGGTGAGCTTCCAACTAGGAACTGGAAGCACAAGGTTTCTTTCAGGAAAACTCATTTTCTTCGCAGAATCAGGCAGGCAGTGACTAAATCCCTGGCAACAACAATGCTTTTCAGGGATCTTTGAGGCCGCATGAACGGGCTTTCCTAATGGGAAAACAAGCCTTGTGCCATCAGTCTCCAGTTTCTAGGTTGACACGCAGCATACACGGAGGACCAGAGCTTCCTGGCTCTATGCAGTGTTCTGTTACTGAAACGGGTGTTGAAGTCAGGTTCCTAGGAGTCTTGGAAATCTTACTACCGTGAAACTAAAGCAGGCCAGCCTTGAAGGCCTCAGGTAGCTGCTGCCTGCCTCCCGTTTTGTAAGGATTTTCAGGGACTTACATGGAAGCTAGTGCTGCCCTTGACTTTCACTCTAGTTATAGAGCAGAGCAGGGTGAGCTTCCAACTAGGAAGTGGAAGCCCAATGTTTCTTTCAGGAAAACTCGTTTTCTTCGCAGAAGCAGGCAGGCAGTGACTAAATCCCCGGCAACAACACTGCTTTTCAGGTATCTTTGAGGCCGCATGAACGGCGCTTTCCTAATGTGAAAACTAGCCTTGTGTCATCAGTTTCCAGTTTCTAGGTTGACACGGAGCATACACGGAGGACCAGAGCTTCCTGGCTCTATGCAGTGTTCTTTTAAAGAACGGGTGCTGTGGCAGGTCCCTAAGAGTCTTGAAAAGCTTACTACCGTGAAACTAAAGCAGAACAGTGAAGAAGGCCTCATGGAGCTGCTCCACGCCTCCCGTTTGGCAAGGCAAATCAGGGCCTTCCTTCGAGGCTAGGGCTCACGTTGACTTTCACTTTAGGTATAGAGCAGAGCAGGGTGAGCTTCCAACTAGGAACTGGAAGCACAAGGTTTCTTACCGGAAAACTCAGTATCTTCTCAGAACCATGCCGGCAGTGACTAAAACCCTGGCAACAACAATGCTTTTCAGGTATATTCGAGGCGGCATGAACGGAGCTTTCATAATGGGCAAACAAGCCTTGTGCCATCACTCTCCAGTTTGTAAGTTGATACGCAGCATACACGCAGGACCCAAGCTTCCTGGTTCTAGGCAGTTTTCTGATACCCAAACGGCTGCTTAAGCAAGGTCTCTAGCCGTCTTGAAAAGCTTACTCCCGAGAAACTAAAGCAGAACAGCATTGAAGGCCTCATGGAGCTGCTGCATGCCTCCCGTTTTGTAAGGCTATTCAGAACCTTACATCGAGGCTAGTCCTCCCCTTTCCTTTCATTTAGTTATAGAGCAGAGCAGGGTGAGCTTCCAACTAGGAACTGGAAACACAAGGTTTCTTTCAGGAAAACTCATTTTCTTCGCAGAATCAGGCAGGCAGTGACTAAATCCCTGGCAACAACAATGCTTTTCAGGGATCTTTGAGGCCGCATGAACGGCGCTTTCCTAATGGGAAAACAAGCCTTGTGCCATCAGTCTCCAGTTTCTAGGTTGACACGCAGCATACACGGAGGACCAGAGCTTCCTGGCTCTATGCAGTGTTCTGTTACTGAAACGGGTGTTGAAGTCAGGTTCCTAGGAGTCTTGGAAATCTTACTACCGTTAAACTAAAGCAGGCCAGCCTTGAAGGCCTCAGGTACCTGCTGCCTGCCTCCCGTTTTGTAAGGATATTCAGGGATTTACATGGAAGCTAGTGCTGCCCTTGACTTTCACTCTAGTTATAGAGCAGAGCAGGGTGAGCTCCCAACTAGGAAGTGGAAGCCCAAGGTTTCTTTCAGGAAAACTCGTTTTCTTCGCAGAAGCAGGCAGGCAGTGACTAAATCCCTGGCAACAACACTGCTTTTCAGGTATCTTTGAGGCCGCATGAACGGCGCTTTCCTAATGTGAATACTAGCCTTGTGTCATCAGTTTCCAGTTTCTAGGTTGACACGGAGCATACACGGAGGACCAGAGCTTCCTGGCTCTTTGCAGTGTTCTTTTATCGAACGGGTGCTGTGGCAGGTCCCTAAGAGTCTTGAAAAGCTTACTACCGTGAAACTAAAGCAGAACAGTGAAGAAGGCCTCATGGAGCTGCTCCACGCCTCCCGTTTGGCAAGGCAAATCAGGGCCTTCCTTCGAGGCTAGGGCTCACGTTGACTTTCACTTTAGGTATAGAGCAGAGCAGGGTGAGCTTCCAACTAGGAACTGGAAGCACAAGGTTTCTTACCGGAAAACTCAGTATCTTCTCAGAACCATGCCGGCAGTGACTAAAACCCTGGCAACAACAATGCTTTTCAGGTATATTCGAGGCGGCATGAACGGAGCTTTCATAATGGGCAAACAAGCCTTGTGCCATCACTCTCCAGTTTGTAAGTTGATACGCAGCATACACGCAGGACCCAAGCTTCCTGGTTCTAGGCAGTTTTCTGATACCCAAACGGCTGCTTAAGCAAGGTCTGTAGCCGTCTTGAAAAGCTTACTCCCGTGAAACTAAAGCAGAACAGCATTGAAGGCCTCATGGAGCTGCTGCATGCCTCCCGTTTTGTAAGGCTATTCAGAACCTTACATCGAGGCTAGTCCTCCCCTTTCCTTTCATTTAGTTATAGAGCAGAGCAGGGTGAGCTTCCAACTAGGAACTGGAAGCACAAGGTTTCTTTCAGGAAAACTCATTTTCTTCGCAGAATCAGGCAGGCAGTGACTAAATCCCTGGCAACAACAATGCTTTTCAGGTATATTCGAGGCGGCATGAACGGAGCTTTCATAATGGGCAAACAAGCCTTGTGCCATCACTCTCCAGTTTGTAAGTTGATACGCAGCATACACGCAGGACCCAAGCTTCCTGGTTCTAGGCAGTTTTCTGATACCCAAACGGCTGCTTAAGCAAGGTCTCTAGCCGTCTTGAAAAGCTTACTCCCGTGAAACTAAAGCAGAACAGCATTGAAGGCCTCATGGAGCTGCTGCATGCCTCCCGTTTTGTAAGGCTATTCAGAACCTTACATCGAGGCTAGTCCTCCCCTTTCCTTTCATTTAGTTATAGAGCAGAGCAGGGTGAGCTTCCAACTAGGAACTGGAAGCACAAGGTTTCTTTCAGGAAAACTCATTTTCTTCGCAGAATCAGGCAGGCAGTGACTAAATCCCTGGCAACAACAATGCTTTTCAGGGATCTTTGAGGCCGCATGAACGGCGCTTTCCTAATGGGAAAACAAGCCTTGTGCCATCAGTCTCCAGTTTCTAGGTTGACACGCAGCATACACGGAGGACCAGAGCTTCCTGGCTCTATGCAGTGTTCTGTTACTGAAACGGGTGTTGAAGTCAGGTTCCTAGGAGTCTTGGAAATCTTACTACCGTGAAACTAAAGCAGGCCAGCCTTGAAGGCCTCAGGTAGCTGCTGCCTGCCTCCCGTTTTGTAAGGATTTTCAGGGACTTACATGGAAGCTAGTGCTGCCCTTGACTTTCACTCTAGTTATAGAGCAGAGCAGGGTGAGCTTCCAACTAGGAAGTGGAAGCCCAATGTTTCTTTCAGGAAAACTCGTTTTCTTCGCAGAAGCAGGCAGGCAGTGACTAAATCCCCGGCAACAACACTGCTTTTCAGGTATCTTTGAGGCCGCATGAACGGCGCTTTCCTAATGTGAAAACTAGCCTTGTGTCATCAGTTTCCAGTTTCTAGGTTGACACGGAGCATACACGGAGGACCAGAGCTTCCTGGCTCTATGCAGTGTTCTTTTAAAGAACGGGTGCTGTGGCAGGTCCCTAAGAGTCTTGAAAAGCTTACTACCGTGAAACTAAAGCAGAACAGTGAAGAAGGCCTCATGGAGCTGCTCCACGCCTCCCGTTTGGCAAGGCAAATCAGGGCCTTCCTTCGAGGCTAGGGCTCACGTTGACTTTCACTTTAGGTATAGAGCAGAGCAGGGTGAGCTTCCAACTAGGAACTGGAAGCACAAGGTTTCTTACCGGAAAACTCAGTATCTTCTCAGAACCATGCCGGCAGTGACTAAAACCCTGGCAACAACAATGCTTTTCAGGTATATTCGAGGCGGCATGAACGGAGCTTTCATAATGGGCAAACAAGCCTTGTGCCATCACTCTCCAGTTTGTAAGTTGATACGCAGCATACACGCAGGACCCAAGCTTCCTGGTTCTAGGCAGTTTTCTGATACCCAAACGGCTGCTTAAGCAAGGTCTCTAGCCGTCTTGAAAAGCTTACTCCCGTGAAACTAAAGCAGAACAGCATTGAAGGCCTCATGGAGCTGCTGCATGCCTCCCGTTTTGTAAGGCTATTCAGAACCTTACATCGAGGCTAGTCCTCCCCTTTCCTTTCATTTAGTTATAGAGCAGAGCAGGGTGAGCTTCCAACTAGGAACTGGAAGCACAAGGTTTCTTTCAGGAAAACTCATTTTCTTCGCAGAATCAGGCAGGCAGTGACTAAATCCCTGGCAACAACAATGCTTTTCAGGGATCTTTGAGGCCGCATGAACGGCGCTTTCCTAATGGGAAAACAAGCCTTGTGCCATCAGTCTCCAGTTTCTAGGTTGACACGCAGCATACACGCAGGACCAGAGCTTCCTGGCTCTATGCAGTGTTCTGTTACTGAAACGGGTGTTGAAGTCAGGTTCCTAGGAGTCTTGGAAATCTTACTACCGTTAAACTAAAGCAGGCCAGCCTTGAAGGCCTCAGGTAGCTGCTGCCTGCCTCCCGTTTTGTAAGGATATTCAGGGATTTACATGGAAGCTAGTGCTGCCCTTGACTTTCACTCTAGTTATAGAGCAGAGCAGGGTGAGCTCCCAACTAGGAAGTGGAAGCCCAAGGTTTCTTTCAGGAAAACTCGTTTTCTTCGCAGAAGCAGGCAGGCAGTGACTAAATCCCTGGCAACAACACTGCTTTTCAGGTATCTTTGAGGCCGCATGAACAGCGCTTTCCTAATGTGAATACTAGCCTTGTGTCATCAGTTTCCAGTTTCTAGGTTGACACGGAGCATACACGGAGGACCAGAGCTTCCTGGCTCTATGCAGTGTTCTTTTATCGAACGGGTGCTGTGGCAGGTCCCTAAGAGTCTTGAAAAGCTTACTACCGTGAAACTAAAGCAGAACAGTGAAGAAGGCCTCATGGAGCTGCTCCACGCCTCCCGTTTGGCAAGGCAAATCAGGGCCTTCCTTCGAGGCTAGGGCTCACGTTGACTTTCACTTTAGGTATAGAGCAGAGCAGGGTGAGCTTCCAACTAGGAACTGGAAGCACAAGGTTTCTTACCGGAAAACTCAGTATCTTCTCAGAACCATGCCGGCAGTGACTAAAACCCTGGCAACAACAATGCTTTTCAGGTATATTCGAGGCGGCATGAACGGAGCTTTCATAATGGGCAAACAAGCCTTGTGCCATCACTCTCCAGTTTGTAAGTTGATACGCAGCATACACGCAGGACCCAAGCTTCCTGGTTCTAGGCAGTTTTCTGATACCCAAACGGCTGCTTAAGCAAGGTCTCTAGCCGTCTTGAAAAGCTTACTCCCGTGAAACTAAAGCAGAACAGCATTGAAGGCCTCATGGAGCTGCTGCATGCCTCCCGTTTTGTAAGGCTATTCAGAACCTTACATCGAGGCTAGTCCTCTCCTTTCCTTTCATTTAGTTATAGAGCAGAGCAGGGTGAGCTTCCAACTAGGAACTGGAAGCACAAGGTTTCTTTCAGGAAAACTCAGTATCTTCTCAGAACCATGCCGGCAGTGACTAAAACCCTGGCAACAACAATGCTTTTCAGGTATATTCGAGGCGGCATGAACGGAGCTTTCATAATGGGCAAACAAGCCTTGTGCCATCACTCTCCAGTTTGTAAGTTGATACGCAGCATACACGCAGGACCCAAGCTTCCTGGTTCTAGGCAGTTTTCTGATACCCAAACGGCTGCTTAAGCAAGGTCTCTAGCCGTCTTGAAAAGCTTACTCCCGTGAAACTAAAGCAGAACAGCATTGAAGGCCTCATGGAGCTGCTGCATGCCTCCCGTTTTGTAAGGCTATTCAGAACCTTACATCGAGGCTAGTCCTCCCCTTTCCTTTCATTTAGTTATAGAGCAGAGCAGGGTGAGCTTCCAACTAGGAACTGGAAGCACAAGGTTTCTTTCAGGAAAACTCATTTTCTTCGCAGAATCAGGCAGGCAGTGACTAAATCCCTGGCAACAACAATGCTTTTCAGGGATCTTTGAGGCCGCATGAACGGCGCTTTCCTAATGGGAAAACAAGCCTTGTGCCATCAGTCTCCAGTTTCTAGGTTGACACGCAGCATACACGGAGGACCAGAGCTTCCTGGCTCTATGCAGTGTTCTGTTACTGAAACGGGTGTTGAAGTCAGGTTCCTAGGAGTCTTGGAAATCTTACTACCGTGAAACTAAAGCAGGCCAGCCTTGAAGGCCTCAGGTAGCTGCTGCCTGCCTCCCGTTTTGTAAGGATTTTCAGGGACTTACATGGAAGCTAGTGCTGCCCTTGACTTTCACTCTAGTTATAGAGCAGAGCAGGGTGAGCTTCCAACTAGGAAGTGGAAGCCCAATGTTTCTTTCAGGAAAACTCGTTTTCTTCGCAGAAGCAGGCAGGCAGTGACTAAATCCCCGGCAACAACACTGCTTTTCAGGTATCTTTGAGGCCGCATGAACGGCGCTTTCCTAATGTGAAAACTAGCCTTGTGTCATCAGTTTCCAGTTTCTAGGTTGACACGGAGCATACACGGAGGACCAGAGCTTCCTGGCTCTATGCAGTGTTCTTTTAAAGAACGGGTGCTGTGGCAGGTCCCTAAGAGTCTTGAAAAGCTTACTACCGTGAAACTAAAGCAGAACAGTGAAGAAGGCCTCATGGAGCTGCTCCACGCCTCCCGTTTGGCAAGGCAAATCAGGGCCTTCCTTCGAGGCTAGGGCTCACGTTGACTTTCACTTTAGGTATAGAGCAGAGCAGGGTGAGCTTCCAACTAGGAACTGGAAGCACAAGGTTTCTTACCGGAAAACTCAGTATCTTCTCAGAACCATGCCGGCAGTGACTAAAACCCTGGCAACAACAATGCTTTTCAGGTATATTCGAGGCGGCATGAACGGAGCTTTCATAATGGGCAAACAAGCCTTGTGCCATCACTCTCCAGTTTGTAAGTTGATACGCAGCATACACGCAGGACCCAAGCTTCCTGGTTCTAGGCAGTTTTCTGATACCCAAACGGCTGCTTAAGCAAGGTCTCTAGCCGTCTTGAAAAGCTTACTCCCGAGAAACTAAAGCAGAACAGCATTGAAGGCCTCATGGAGCTGCTGCATGCCTCCCGTTTTGTAAGGCTATTCAGAACCTTACATCGAGGCTAGTCCTCCCCTTTCCTTTCATTTAGTTATAGAGCAGAGCAGGGTGAGCTTCCAACTAGGAACTGGAAACACAAGGTTTCTTTCAGGAAAACTCATTTTCTTCGCAGAATCAGGCAGGCAGTGACTAAATCCCTGGCAACAACAATGCTTTTCAGGGATCTTTGAGGCCGCATGAACGGCGCTTTCCTAATGGGAAAACAAGCCTTGTGCCATCAGTCTCCAGTTTCTAGGTTGACACGCAGCATACACGGAGGACCAGAGCTTCCTGGCTCTATGCAGTGTTCTGTTACTGAAACGGGTGTTGAAGTCAGGTTCCTAGGAGTCTTGGAAATCTTACTACCGTTAAACTAAAGCAGGCCAGCCTTGAAGGCCTCAGGTAGCTGCTGCCTGCCTCCCGTTTTGTAAGGATATTCAGGGACTTACATGGAAGCTAGTGCTGCCCTTGACTTTCACTCTAGTTATAGAGCAGAGCAGGGTGAGCTCCCAACTAGGAAGTGGAAGCCCAAGGTTTCTTTCAGGAAAACTCGTTTTCTTCGCAGAAGCAGGCAGGCAGTGACTAAATCCCTGGCAACAACACTGCTTTTCAGGTATCTTTGAGGCCGCATGAACGGCGCTTTCCAAATGGGAAAACAAGCCTTGTGCCATCAGTTTCCAGTTTCTAGGTTGACACGCAGCATACACGGAGGACCAGAGCTTCCTGGCTCTATGCAGTGTTCTGTTACTGAAACGGGTGTTGAAGTAAGGTTCCTAGGATTCTTGGAAATCTTACTACCGTGAAACTAAAGCAGGCCAGCCTTGAAGGCCTCAGGTAGCTGCTGCCTGCCTCCCGTTTTGTAAGGATTTTCAGGGACTTACATGGAAGCTAGTGCTGCCCTTGACTTTCACTCTAGTTATAGAGCAGAGCAGGGTGAGCTCCCAACTAGGAAGTGGAAGCCCAAGGTTTCTTTCAGGAAAACTCGTTTTCTTCGCAGAAGCAGGCAGGCAGTGACTAAATCCCCGGCAACAACACTGCTTTTCAGGTATCTTTGAGGCCGCATGAACGGCGCTTTCCTAATGTGAAAACTAGCCTTGTGTCATCAGTTTCCAGTTTCTAGGTTGACACGGAGCATACACGGAGGACCAGAGCTTCCTGGCTCTATGCAGTGTTCTTTTATCGAACGGGTGCTGTGGCAGGTCCCTAAGAGTCTTGAAAAGCTTACTACCGTGAAACTAAAGCAGAACAGTGAAGAAGGCCTCATGGAGCTGCTCCACGCCTCCCGTTTGGCAAGGCAAATCAGGGCCTTCCTTCGAGGCTAGGGCTCACGTTGACTTTCACTTTAGGTATAGAGCAGAGCAGGGTGAGCTTCCAACTAGGAACTGGAAGCACAAGGTTTCTTACCGGAAAACTCAGTATCTTCTCAGAACCATGCCGGCAGTGACTAAAACCCTGGCAACAACAATGCTTTTCAGGTATATTCGAGGCGGCATGAACGGAGCTTTCATAATGGGCAAACAAGCCTTGTGCCATCACTCTCCAGTTTGTAAGTTGATACGCAGCATACACGCAGGACCCAAGCTTCCTGGTTCTAGGCAGTTTTCTGATACCCAAACGGCTGCTTAAGCAAGGTCTCTAGCCGTCTTGAAAAGCTTACTCCCGTGAAACTAAAGCAGAACAGCATTGAAGGCCTCATGGAGCTGCTGCATGCCTCCCGTTTTGTAAGGCTATTCAGAACCTTACATCGAGGCTAGTCCTCTCCTTTCCTTTCATTTAGTTATAGAGCAGAGCAGGGTGAGCTTCCAACTAGGAACTGGAAGCACAAGGTTTCTTTCAGGAAAACTCAGTATCTTCTCAGAACCATGCCGGCAGTGACTAAAACCCTGGCAACAACAATGCTTTTCAGGTATATTCGAGGCGGCATGAACGGAGCTTTCATAATGGGCAAACAAGCCTTGTGCCATCACTCTCCAGTTTGTAAGTTGATACGCAGCATACACGCAGGACCCAAGCTTCCTGGTTCTAGGCAGTTTTCTGATACCCAAACGGCTGCTTAAGCAAGGTCTCTAGCCGTCTTGAAAAGCTTACTCCCGTGAAACTAAAGCAGAACAGCATTGAAGGCCTCATGGAGCTGCTGCATGCCTCCCGTTTTGTAAGGCTATTCAGAACCTTACATCGAGGCTAGTCCTCTCCTTTCCTTTCATTTAGTTATAGAGCAGAGCAGGGTGAGCTTCCAACTAGGAACTGGAAGCACAAGGTTTCTTTCAGGAAAACTCAGTATCTTCTCAGAACCATGCCGGCAGTGACTAAAACCCTGGCAACAACAATGCTTTTCAGGTATATTCGAGGCGGCATGAACGGAGCTTTCATAATGGGCAAACAAGCCTTGTGCCATCACTCTCCAGTTTGTAAGTTGATACGCAGCATACACGCAAGACCCAAGCTTCCTGGTTCTAGGCAGTTTTCTGATACCCAAACGGCTGCTTAAGCAAGGTCTCTAGCCGTCTTGAAAAGCTTACTCCCGTGAAACTAAAGCAGAACAGCATTGAAGGCCTCATGGAGCTGCTGCATGCCTCCCGTTTTGTAAGGCTATTCAGAACCTTACATCGAGGCTAGTCCTCCCCTTTCCTTTCATTTAGTTATAGAGCAGAGCAGGGTGAGCTTCCAACTAGGAACTGGAAGCACAAGGTTTCTTTCAGGAAAACTCATTTTCTTCGCAGAATCAGGCAGGCAGTGACTAAATCCCTGGCAACAACAATGCTTTTCAGGGATCTTTGAGGCCGCATGAACGGCGCTTTCCTAATGGGAAAACAAGCCTTGTGCCATCAGTCTCCAGTTTCTAGGTTGACACGCAGCATACACGGAGGACCAGAGCTTCCTGGCTCTATGCAGTGTTCTGTTACTGAAACGGGTGTTGAAGTCAGGTTCCTAGGAGTCTTGGAAATCTTACTACCGTGAAACTAAAGCAGGCCAGCCTTGAAGGCCTCAGGTAGCTGCTGCCTGCCTCCCGTTTTGTAAGGATTTTCAGGGACTTACATGGAAGCTAGTGCTGCCCTTGACTTTCACTCTAGTTATAGAGCAGAGCAGGGTGAGCTTCCAACTAGGAAGTGGAAGCCCAATGTTTCTTTCAGGAAAACTCGTTTTCTTCGCAGAAGCAGGCAGGCAGTGACTAAATCCCCGGCAACAACACTGCTTTTCAGGTATCTTTGAGGCCGCATGAACGGCGCTTTCCTAATGTGAAAACTAGCCTTGTGTCATCAGTTTCCAGTTTCTAGGTTGACACGGAGCATACACGGAGGACCAGAGCTTCCTGGCTCTATGCAGTGTTCTTTTATCGAACGGGTGCTGTGGCAGGTCCCTAAGAGTCTTGAAAAGCTTACTACCGTGAAACTAAAGCAGAACAGTGAAGAAGGCCTCATGGAGCTGCTCCACGCCTCCCGTTTGGCAAGGCAAATCAGGGCCTTCCTTCGAGGCTAGGGCTCACGTTGACTTTCACTTTAGGTATAGAGCAGAGCAGGGTGAGCTTCCAACTAGGAACTGGAAGCACAAGGTTTCTTACCGGAAAACTCAGTATCTTCTCAGAACCATGCCGGCAGTGACTAAAACCCTGGCAACAACAATGCTTTTCAGGTATATTCGAGGCGGCATGAACGGAGCTTTCATAATGGGCAAACAAGCCTTGTGCCATCACTCTCCAGTTTGTAAGTTGATACGCAGCATACACGCAGGACCCAAGCTTCCTGGTTCTAGGCAGTTTTCTGATACCCAAACGGCTGCTTAAGCAAGGTCTCTAGCCGTCTTGAAAAGCTTACTCCCGTGAAACTAAAGCAGAACAGCATTGAAGGCCTCATGGAGCTGCTGCATGCCTCCCGTTTTGTAAGGCTATTCAGAACCTTACATCGAGGCTAGTCCTCTCCTTTCCTTTCATTTAGTTATAGAGCAGAGCAGGGTGAGCTTCCAACTAGGAACTGGAAGCACAAGGTTTCTTTCAGGAAAACTCAGTATCTTCTCAGAACCATGCCGGCAGTGACTAAAACCCTGGCAACAACAATGCTTTTCAGGTATATTCGAGGCGGCATGAACGGAGCTTTCATAATGGGCAAACAAGCCTTGTGCCATCAGTCTCCAGTTTCTAGGTTGACACGCAGCATACACGGAGGACCAGAGCTTCCTGGCTCTATGCAGTGTTCTGTTACTGAAACGGGTGTTGAAGTCAGGTTCCTAGGAGTCTTGGAAATCTTACTACCGTTAAACTAAAGCAGGCCAGCCTTGAAGGCCTCAGGTAGCTGCTGCCTGCCTCCCGTTTTGTAAGGATATTCAGGGACTTACATGGAAGCTAGTGCTGCCCTTGACTTTCACTCTAGTTATAGAGCAGAGCAGGGTGAGCTCCCAACTAGGAAGTGGAAGCCCAAGGTTTCTTTCAGGAAAACTCGTTTTCTTCGCAGAAGCAGGCAGGCAGTGACTAAATCCCCGGCAACAACACTGCTTTTCAGGTATCTTTGAGGCCGCATGAACGGCGCTTTCCTAATGTGAAAACTAGCCTTGTGTCATCAGTTTCCAGTTTCTAGGTTGACACGGAGCATACACGGAGGACCAGAGCTTCCTGGCTCTATGCAGTGTTCTTTTATCGAACGGGTGCTGTGGCAGGTCCCTAAGAGTCTTGAAAAGCTTACTACCGTGAAACTAAAGCAGAACAGTGAAGAAGGCCTCATGGAGCTGCTCCACGCCTCCCGTTTGGCAAGGCAAATCAGGGCCTTCCTTCGAGGCTAGGGCTCACGTTGACTTTCACTTTAGGTATAGAGCAGAGCAGGGTGAGCTTCCAACTAGGAACTGGAAGCACAAGGTTTCTTACCGGAAAACTCAGTATCTTCTCAGAACCATGCCGGCAGTGACTAAAACCCTGGCAACAACAATGCTTTTCAGGTATATTCGAGGCGGCATGAACGGAGCTTTCATAATGGGCAAACAAGCCTTGTGCCATCACTCTCCAGTTTGTAAGTTGATACGCAGCATACACGCAGGACCCAAGCTTCCTGGTTCTAGGCAGTTTTCTGATACCCAAACGGCTGCTTAAGCAAGGTCTCTAGCCGTCTTGAAAAGCTTACTCCCGTGAAACTAAAGCAGAACAGCATTGAAGTCCTCATGGAGCTGCTGCATGCCTCCCGTTTTGTAAGGCTATTCAGAACCTTACATCGAGGCTAGTCCTCTCCTTTCCTTTCATTTAGTTATAGAGCAGAGCAGGGTGAGCTTCCAACTAGGAACTGGAAGCACAAGGTTTCTTTCAGGAAAACTCAGTATCTTCTCAGAACCATGCCGGCAGTGACTAAAACCCTGGCAACAACAATGCTTTTCAGGTATATTTGAGGCGGCATGAACGGAGCTTTCATAATGGGCAAACAAGCCTTGTGCCATCACTCTCCAGTTTGTAAGTTGATACGCAGCATACACGCAGGACCCAAGCTTCCTGGTTCTAGGCAGTTTTCTGATACCCAAACGGCTGCTTAAGCAAGGTCTCTAGCCGTCTTGAAAAGCTTACTCCCGTGAAACTAAAGCAGAACAGCATTGAAGGCCTCATGGAGCTGCTGCATGCCTCCCGTTTTGTAAGGCTATTCAGAACCTTACATCGAGGCTAGTCCTCCCCTTTCCTTTCATTTAGTTATAGAGCAGAGCAGGGTGAGCTTCCAACTAGGAACTGGAAGCACAAGGTTTCTTTCAGGAAAACTCATTTTCTTCGCAGAATCAGGCAGGCAGTGACTAAATCCCTGGCAACAACAATGCTTTTCAGGGATCTTTGAGGCCGCATGAACGGCGCTTTCCTAATGGGAAAACAAGCCTTGTGCCATCAGTCTCCAGTTTCTAGGTTGACACGCAGCATACACGGAGGACCAGAGCTTCCTGGCTCTATGCAGTGTTCTGTTACTGAAACGGGTGTTGAAGTCAGGTTCCTAGGAGTCTTGGAAATCTTACTACCGTTAAACTAAAGCAGGCCAGCCTTGAAGGCCTCAGGTAGCTGCTGCCTGCCTCCCGTTTTGTAAGGATATTCAGGGACTTACATGGAAGCTAGTGCTGCCCTTGACTTTCACTCTAGTGATAGAGCAGAGCAGGGTGAGCTCCCAACTAGGAAGTGGAAGCCCAAGGTTTCTTTCAGGAAAACTCGTTTTCTTCGCAGAACCAGGCAGGCAGTGACTAAATCCCCGGCAACAACACTGCTTTTCAGGTATCTTTGAGGCCGCATGAACGGCGCTTTCCAAATGGGAAAACAAGCCTTGTGCCATCAGTTTCCAGTTTCTAGGTTGACACGCAGCATACACGGAGGACCAGAGCTTCCTGGCTCTATGCAGTGTTCTGTTACTGAAACGGGTGTTGAAGTAAGGTTCCTAGGATTCTTGGAAATCTTACTACCGTGAAACTAAAGCAGGCCAGCCTTGAAGGCCTCAGGTAGCTGCTGCCTGCCTCCCGTTTTGTAAGGATATTCAGGGACTTACATGGAAGCTAGTGCTGCCCTTGACTTTCACTCTAGTTATAGAGCAGAGCAGGGTGAGCTTCCAACTAGGAAGTGGAAGCCCAATGTTTCTTTCAGGAAAACTCGTTTTCTTCGCAGAAGCAGGCAGGCAGTGACTAAATCCCCGGCAACAACACTGCTTTTCAGGTATCTTTGAGGCCGCATGAACGGCGCTTTCCTAATGTGAATACTAGCCTTGTGTCATCAGTTTCCAGTTTCTAGGTTGACACGGAGCATACACGGAGGACCAGAGCTTCCTGGCTCTATGCAGTGTTCTTTTATCGAACGGGTGCTGTGGCAGGTCCCTAAGAGTCTTGAAAAGCTTACTACCGTGAAACTAAAGCAGAACAGTGAAGAAGGCCTCATGGAGCTGCTCCACGCCTCCCGTTTGGCAAGGCAAATCAGGGCCTTCCTTCGAGGCTAGGGCTCACGTTGACTTTCACTTTAGGTATAGAGCAGAGCAGGGTGAGCTTCCAACTAGGAACTGGAAGCACAAGGTTTCTTACCGGAAAACTCAGTATCTTCTCAGAACCATGCCGGCAGTGACTAAAACCCTGGCAACAACAATGCTTTTCAGGTATATTCGAGGCGGCATGAACGGAGCTTTCATAATGGGCAAACAAGCCTTGTGCCATCACTCTCCAGTTTGTAAGTTGATACGCAGCATACACGCAGGACCCAAGCTTCCTGGTTCTAGGCAGTTTTCTGATACCCAAACGGCTGCTTAAGCAAGGTCTCTAGCCGTCTTGAAAAGCTTACTCCCGTGAAACTAAAGCAGAACAGCATTGAAGGCCTCATGGAGCTGCTGCATGCCTCCCGTTTTGTAAGGCTATTCAGAACCTTACATCGAGGCTAGTCCTCTCCTTTCCTTTCATTTAGTTATAGAGCAGAGCAGGGTGAGCTTCCAACTAGGAACTGGAAGCACAAGGTTTCTTTCAGGAAAACTCAGTATCTTCTCAGAACCATGCCGGCAGTGACTAAAACCCTGGCAACAACAATGCTTTTCAGGTATATTCGAGGCGGCATGAACGGAGCTTTCATAATGGGCAAACAAGCCTTGTGCCATCACTCTCCAGTTTGTAAGTTGATACGCAGCATACACGCAGGACCCAAGCTTCCTGGTTCTAGGCAGTTTTCTGATACCCAAACGGCTGCTTAAGCAAGGTCTCTAGCCGTCTTGAAAAGCTTACTCCCGTGAAACTAAAGCAGAACAGCATTGAAGGCCTCATGGAGCTGCTGCATGCCTCCCGTTTTGTAAGGCTATTCAGAACCTTACATCGAGGCTAGTCCTCTCCTTTCCTTTCATTTAGTTATAGAGCAGAGCAGGGTGAGCTTCCAACTAGGAACTGGAAGCACAAGGTTTCTTTCAGGAAAACTCAGTATCTTCTCAGAACCATGCCGGCAGTGACTAAAACCCTGGCAACAACAATGCTTTTCAGGTATATTCGAGGCGGCATGAACGGAGCTTTCATAATGGGCAAACAAGCCTTGTGCCATCACTCTCCAGTTTGTAAGTTGATACGCAGCATACACGCAGGACCCAAGCTTCCTGGTTCTAGGCAGTTTTCTGATACCCAAACGGCTGCTTAAGCAAGGTCTCTAGCCGTCTTGAAAAGCTTACTCCCGTGAAACTAAAGCAGAACAGCATTGAAGGCCTCATGGAGCTGCTGCATGCCTCCCGTTTTGTAAGGCTATTCAGAACCTTACATCGAGGCTAGTCCTCTCCTTTCCTTTCATTTAGTTATAGAGCAGAGCAGGGTGAGCTTCCAACTAGGAACTGGAAGCACAAGGTTTCTTTCAGGAAAACTCAGTATCTTCTCAGAACCATGCCGGCAGTGACTAAAACCCTGGCAACAACAATGCTTTTCAGGTATATTCGAGGCGGCATGAACGGAGCTTTCATAATGGGCAAACAAGCCTTGTGCCATCACTCTCCAGTTTGTAAGTTGATACGCAGCATACACGCAGGACCCAAGCTTCCTGGTTCTAGGCAGTTTTCTGATACCCAAACGGCTGCTTAAGCAAGGTCTCTAGCCGTCTTGAAAAGCTTACTCCCGTGAAACTAAAGCAGAACAGCATTGAAGGCCTCATGGAGCTGCTGCATGCCTCCCGTTTTGTAAGGCTATTCAGAACCTTACATCGAGGCTAGTCCTCCCCTTTCCTTTCATTTAGTTATAGAGCAGAGCAGGGTGAGCTTCCAACTAGGAACTGGAAGCACAAGGTTTCTTTCAGGAAAACTCATTTTCTTCGCAGAATCAGGCAGGCAGTGACTAAATCCCTGGCAACAACAATGCTTTTCAGGGATCTTTGAGGCCGCATGAACGGGCTTTCCTAATGGGAAAACAAGCCTTGTGCCATCAGTCTCCAGTTTCTAGGTTGACACGCAGCATACACGGAGGACCAGAGCTTCCTGGCTCTATGCAGTGTTCTGTTACTGAAACGGGTGTTGAAGTCAGGTTCCTAGGAGTCTTGGAAATCTTACTACCGTGAAACTAAAGCAGGCCAGCCTTGAAGGCCTCAGGTAGCTGCTGCCTGCCTCCCGTTTTGTAAGGATTTTCAGGGACTTACATGGAAGCTAGTGCTGCCCTTGACTTTCACTCTAGTTATAGAGCAGAGCAGGGTGAGCTTCCAACTAGGAAGTGGAAGCCCAATGTTTCTTTCAGGAAAACTCGTTTTCTTCGCAGAAGCAGGCAGGCAGTGACTAAATCCCCGGCAACAACACTGCTTTTCAGGTATCTTTGAGGCCGCATGAACGGCGCTTTCCTAATGTGAAAACTAGCCTTGTGTCATCAGTTTCCAGTTTCTAGGTTGACACGGAGCATACACGGAGGACCAGATCTTCCTGGCTCTATGCAGTGTTCTTTTAAAGAACGGGTGCTGTGGCAGGTCCCTAAGAGTCTTGAAAAGCTTACTACCGTGAAACTAAAGCAGAACAGTGAAGAAGGCCTCATGGAGCTGCTCCACGCCTCCCGTTTGGCAAGGCAAATCAGGGCCTTCCTTCGAGGCTAGGGCTCACGTTGACTTTCACTTTAGGTATAGAGCAGAGCAGGGTGAGCTTCCAACTAGGAACTGGAAGCACAAGGTTTCTTACCGGAAAACTCAGTATCTTCTCAGAACCATGCCGGCAGTGACTAAAACCCTGGCAACAACAATGCTTTTCAGGTATATTCGAGGCGGCATGAACGGAGCTTTCATAATGGGCAAACAAGCCTTGTGCCATCACTCTCCAGTTTGTAAGTTGATACGCAGCATACACGCAGGACCCAAGCTTCCTGGTTCTAGGCAGTTTTCTGATACCCAAACGGCTGCTTAAGCAAGGTCTCTAGCCGTCTTGAAAAGCTTACTCCCGAGAAACTAAAGCAGAACAGCATTGAAGGCCTCATGGAGCTGCTGCATGCCTCCCGTTTTGTAAGGCTATTCAGAACCTTACATCGAGGCTAGTCCTCCCCTTTCCTTTCATTTAGTTATAGAGCAGAGCAGGGTGAGCTTCCAACTAGGAACTGGAAACACAAGGTTTCTTTCAGGAAAACTCATTTTCTTCGCAGAATCAGGCAGGCAGTGACTAAATCCCTGGCAACAACAATGCTTTTCAGGGATCTTTGAGGCCGCATGAACGGCGCTTTCCTAATGGGAAAACAAGCCTTGTGCCATCAGTCTCCAGTTTCTAGGTTGACACGCAGCATACACGGAGGACCAGAGCTTCCTGGCTCTATGCAGTGTTCTGTTACTGAAACGGGTGTTGAAGTCAGGTTCCTAGGAGTCTTGGAAATCTTACTACCGTTAAACTAAAGCAGGCCAGCCTTGAAGGCCTCAGGTACCTGCTGCCTGCCTCCCGTTTTGTAAGGATATTCAGGGATTTACATGGAAGCTAGTGCTGCCCTTGACTTTCACTCTAGTTATAGAGCAGAGCAGGGTGAGCTCCCAACTAGGAAGTGGAAGCCCAAGGTTTCTTTCAGGAAAACTCGTTTTCTTCGCAGAAGCAGGCAGGCAGTGACTAAATCCCTGGCAACAACACTGCTTTTCAGGTATCTTTGAGGCCGCATGAACGGCGCTTTCCTAATGTGAATACTAGCCTTGTGTCATCAGTTTCCAGTTTCTAGGTTGACACGGAGCATACACGGAGGACCAGAGCTTCCTGGCTCTTTGCAGTGTTCTTTTATCGAACGGGTGCTGTGGCAGGTCCCTAAGAGTCTTGAAAAGCTTACTACCGTGAAACTAAAGCAGAACAGTGAAGAAGGCCTCATGGAGCTGCTCCACGCCTCCCGTTTGGCAAGGCAAATCAGGGCCTTCCTTCGAGGCTAGGGCTCACGTTGACTTTCACTTTAGGTATAGAGCAGAGCAGGGTGAGCTTCCAACTAGGAACTGGAAGCACAAGGTTTCTTACCGGAAAACTCAGTATCTTCTCAGAACCATGCCGGCAGTGACTAAAACCCTGGCAACAACAATGCTTTTCAGGTATATTCGAGGCGGCATGAACGGAGCTTTCATAATGGGCAAACAAGCCTTGTGCCATCACTCTCCAGTTTGTAAGTTGATACGCAGCATACACGCAGGACCCAAGCTTCCTGGTTCTAGGCAGTTTTCTGATACCCAAACGGCTGCTTAAGCAAGGTCTGTAGCCGTCTTGAAAAGCTTACTCCCGTGAAACTAAAGCAGAACAGCATTGAAGGCCTCATGGAGCTGCTGCATGCCTCCCGTTTTGTAAGGCTATTCAGAACCTTACATCGAGGCTAGTCCTCCCCTTTCCTTTCATTTAGTTATAGAGCAGAGCAGGGTGAGCTTCCAACTAGGAACTGGAAGCACAAGGTTTCTTTCAGGAAAACTCATTTTCTTCGCAGAATCAGGCAGGCAGTGACTAAATCCCTGGCAACAACAATGCTTTTCAGGGATCTTTGAGGCCGCATGAACGGCGCTTTCCTAATGGGAAAACAAGCCTTGTGCCATCAGTCTCCAGTTTCTAGGTTGACACGCAGCATACACGCAGGACCAGAGCTTCCTGGCTCTATGCAGTGTTCTGTTACTGAAACGGGTGTTGAAGTCAGGTTCCTAGGAGTCTTGGAAATCTTACTACCGTTAAACTAAAGCAGGCCAGCCTTGAAGGCCTCAGGTAGCTGCTGCCTGCCTCCCGTTTTGTAAGGATATTCAGGGATTTACATGGAAGCTAGTGCTGCCCTTGACTTTCACTCTAGTTATAGAGCAGAGCAGGGTGAGCTCCCAACTAGGAAGTGGAAGCCCAAGGTTTCTTTCAGGAAAACTCGTTTTCTTCGCAGAAGCAGGCAGGCAGTGACTAAATCCCTGGCAACAACACTGCTTTTCAGGTATCTTTGAGGCCGCATGAACAGCGCTTTCCTAATGTGAATACTAGCCTTGTGTCATCAGTTTCCAGTTTCTAGGTTGACACGGAGCATACACGGAGGACCAGAGCTTCCTGGCTCTATGCAGTGTTCTTTTATCGAACGGGTGCTGTGGCAGGTCCCTAAGAGTCTTGAAAAGCTTACTACCGTGAAACTAAAGCAGAACAGTGAAGAAGGCCTCATGGAGCTGCTCCACGCCTCCCGTTTGGCAAGGCAAATCAGGGCCTTCCTTCGAGGCTAGGGCTCACGTTGACTTTCACTTTAGGTATAGAGCAGAGCAGGGTGAGCTTCCAACTAGGAACTGGAAGCACAAGGTTTCTTACCGGAAAACTCAGTATCTTCTCAGAACCATGCCGGCAGTGACTAAAACCCTGGCAACAACAATGCTTTTCAGGTATATTCGAGGCGGCATGAACGGAGCTTTCATAATGGGCAAACAAGCCTTGTGCCATCACTCTCCAGTTTGTAAGTTGATACGCAGCATACACGCAGGACCCAAGCTTCCTGGTTCTAGGCAGTTTTCTGATACCCAAACGGCTGCTTAAGCAAGGTCTCTAGCCGTCTTGAAAAGCTTACTCCCGTGAAACTAAAGCAGAACAGCATTGAAGGCCTCATGGAGCTGCTGCATGCCTCCCGTTTTGTAAGGCTATTCAGAACCTTACATCGAGGCTAGTCCTCTCCTTTCCTTTCATTTAGTTATAGAGCAGAGCAGGGTGAGCTTCCAACTAGGAACTGGAAGCACAAGGTTTCTTTCAGGAAAACTCAGTATCTTCTCAGAACCATGCCGGCAGTGACTAAAACCCTGGCAACAACAATGCTTTTCAGGTATATTCGAGGCGGCATGAACGGAGCTTTCATAATGGGCAAACAAGCCTTGTGCCATCACTCTCCAGTTTGTAAGTTGATACGCAGCATACACGCAGGACCCAAGCTTCCTGGTTCTAGGCAGTTTTCTGATACCCAAACGGCTGCTTAAGCAAGGTCTCTAGCCGTCTTGAAAAGCTTACTCCCGTGAAACTAAAGCAGAACAGCATTGAAGGCCTCATGGAGCTGCTGCATGCCTCCCGTTTTGTAAGGCTATTCAGAACCTTACATCGAGGCTAGTCCTCCCCTTTCCTTTCATTTAGTTATAGAGCAGAGCAGGGTGAGCTTCCAACTAGGAACTGGAAGCACAAGGTTTCTTTCAGGAAAACTCATTTTCTTCGCAGAATCAGGCAGGCAGTGACTAAATCCCTGGCAACAACAATGCTTTTCAGGGATCTTTGAGGCCGCATGAACGGCGCTTTCCTAATGGGAAAACAAGCCTTGTGCCATCAGTCTCCAGTTTCTAGGTTGACACGCAGCATACACGGAGGACCAGAGCTTCCTGGCTCTATGCAGTGTTCTGTTACTGAAACGGGTGTTGAAGTCAGGTTCCTAGGAGTCTTGGAAATCTTACTACCGTGAAACTAAAGCAGGCCAGCCTTGAAGGCCTCAGGTAGCTGCTGCCTGCCTCCCGTTTTGTAAGGATTTTCAGGGACTTACATGGAAGCTAGTGCTGCCCTTGACTTTCACTCTAGTTATAGAGCAGAGCAGGGTGAGCTTCCAACTAGGAAGTGGAAGCCCAATGTTTCTTTCAGGAAAACTCGTTTTCTTCGCAGAAGCAGGCAGGCAGTGACTAAATCCCCGGCAACAACACTGCTTTTCAGGTATCTTTGAGGCCGCATGAACGGCGCTTTCCTAATGTGAAAACTAGCCTTGTGTCATCAGTTTCCAGTTTCTAGGTTGACACGGAGCATACACGGAGGACCAGAGCTTCCTGGCTCTATGCAGTGTTCTTTTAAAGAACGGGTGCTGTGGCAGGTCCCTAAGAGTCTTGAAAAGCTTACTACCGTGAAACTAAAGCAGAACAGTGAAGAAGGCCTCATGGAGCTGCTCCACGCCTCCCGTTTGGCAAGGCAAATCAGGGCCTTCCTTCGAGGCTAGGGCTCACGTTGACTTTCACTTTAGGTATAGAGCAGAGCAGGGTGAGCTTCCAACTAGGAACTGGAAGCACAAGGTTTCTTACCGGAAAACTCAGTATCTTCTCAGAACCATGCCGGCAGTGACTAAAACCCTGGCAACAACAATGCTTTTCAGGTATATTCGAGGCGGCATGAACGGAGCTTTCATAATGGGCAAACAAGCCTTGTGCCATCACTCTCCAGTTTGTAAGTTGATACGCAGCATACACGCAGGACCCAAGCTTCCTGGTTCTAGGCAGTTTTCTGATACCCAAACGGCTGCTTAAGCAAGGTCTCTAGCCGTCTTGAAAAGCTTACTCCCGAGAAACTAAAGCAGAACAGCATTGAAGGCCTCATGGAGCTGCTGCATGCCTCCCGTTTTGTAAGGCTATTCAGAACCTTACATCGAGGCTAGTCCTCCCCTTTCCTTTCATTTAGTTATAGAGCAGAGCAGGGTGAGCTTCCAACTAGGAACTGGAAACACAAGGTTTCTTTCAGGAAAACTCATTTTCTTCGCAGAATCAGGCAGGCAGTGACTAAATCCCTGGCAACAACAATGCTTTTCAGGGATCTTTGAGGCCGCATGAACGGCGCTTTCCTAATGGGAAAACAAGCCTTGTGCCATCAGTCTCCAGTTTCTAGGTTGACACGCAGCATACACGGAGGACCAGAGCTTCCTGGCTCTATGCAGTGTTCTGTTACTGAAACGGGTGTTGAAGTCAGGTTCCTAGGAGTCTTGGAAATCTTACTACCGTTAAACTAAAGCAGGCCAGCCTTGAAGGCCTCAGGTAGCTGCTGCCTGCCTCCCGTTTTGTAAGGATATTCAGGGACTTACATGGAAGCTAGTGCTGCCCTTGACTTTCACTCTAGTTATAGAGCAGAGCAGGGTGAGCTCCCAACTAGGAAGTGGAAGCCCAAGGTTTCTTTCAGGAAAACTCGTTTTCTTCGCAGAAGCAGGCAGGCAGTGACTAAATCCCTGGCAACAACACTGCTTTTCAGGTATCTTTGAGGCCGCATGAACGGCGCTTTCCAAATGGGAAAACAAGCCTTGTGCCATCAGTTTCCAGTTTCTAGGTTGACACGCAGCATACACGGAGGACCAGAGCTTCCTGGCTCTATGCAGTGTTCTGTTACTGAAACGGGTGTTGAAGTAAGGTTCCTAGGATTCTTGGAAATCTTACTACCGTGAAACTAAAGCAGGCCAGCCTTGAAGGCCTCAGGTAGCTGCTGCCTGCCTCCCGTTTTGTAAGGATTTTCAGGGACTTACATGGAAGCTAGTGCTGCCCTTGACTTTCACTCTAGTTATAGAGCAGAGCAGGGTGAGCTCCCAACTAGGAAGTGGAAGCCCAAGGTTTCTTTCAGGAAAACTCGTTTTCTTCGCAGAAGCAGGCAGGCAGTGACTAAATCCCCGGCAACAACACTGCTTTTCAGGTATCTTTGAGGCCGCATGAACGGCGCTTTCCTAATGTGAAAACTAGCCTTGTGTCATCAGTTTCCAGTTTCTAGGTTGACACGGAGCATACACGGAGGACCAGAGCTTCCTGGCTCTATGCAGTGTTCTTTTATCGAACGGGTGCTGTGGCAGGTCCCTAAGAGTCTTGAAAAGCTTACTACCGTGAAACTAAAGCAGAACAGTGAAGAAGGCCTCATGGAGCTGCTCCACGCCTCCCGTTTGGCAAGGCAAATCAGGGCCTTCCTTCGAGGCTAGGGCTCACGTTGACTTTCACTTTAGGTATAGAGCAGAGCAGGGTGAGCTTCCAACTAGGAACTGGAAGCACAAGGTTTCTTACCGGAAAACTCAGTATCTTCTCAGAACCATGCCGGCAGTGACTAAAACCCTGGCAACAACAATGCTTTTCAGGTATATTCGAGGCGGCATGAACGGAGCTTTCATAATGGGCAAACAAGCCTTGTGCCATCACTCTCCAGTTTGTAAGTTGATACGCAGCATACACGCAGGACCCAAGCTTCCTGGTTCTAGGCAGTTTTCTGATACCCAAACGGCTGCTTAAGCAAGGTCTCTAGCCGTCTTGAAAAGCTTACTCCCGTGAAACTAAAGCAGAACAGCATTGAAGGCCTCATGGAGCTGCTGCATGCCTCCCGTTTTGTAAGGCTATTCAGAACCTTACATCGAGGCTAGTCCTCTCCTTTCCTTTCATTTAGTTATAGAGCAGAGCAGGGTGAGCTTCCAACTAGGAACTGGAAGCACAAGGTTTCTTTCAGGAAAACTCAGTATCTTCTCAGAACCATGCCGGCAGTGACTAAAACCCTGGCAACAACAATGCTTTTCAGGTATATTCGAGGCGGCATGAACGGAGCTTTCATAATGGGCAAACAAGCCTTGTGCCATCACTCTCCAGTTTGTAAGTTGATACGCAGCATACACGCAGGACCCAAGCTTCCTGGTTCTAGGCAGTTTTCTGATACCCAAACGGCTGCTTAAGCAAGGTCTCTAGCCGTCTTGAAAAGCTTACTCCCGTGAAACTAAAGCAGAACAGCATTGAAGGCCTCATGGAGCTGCTGCATGCCTCCCGTTTTGTAAGGCTATTCAGAACCTTACATCGAGGCTAGTCCTCTCCTTTCCTTTCATTTAGTTATAGAGCAGAGCAGGGTGAGCTTCCAACTAGGAACTGGAAGCACAAGGTTTCTTTCAGGAAAACTCAGTATCTTCTCAGAACCATGCCGGCAGTGACTAAAACCCTGGCAACAACAATGCTTTTCAGGTATATTCGAGGCGGCATGAACGGAGCTTTCATAATGGGCAAACAAGCCTTGTGCCATCACTCTCCAGTTTGTAAGTTGATACGCAGCATACACGCAAGACCCAAGCTTCCTGGTTCTAGGCAGTTTTCTGATACCCAAACGGCTGCTTAAGCAAGGTCTCTAGCCGTCTTGAAAAGCTTACTCCCGTGAAACTAAAGCAGAACAGCATTGAAGGCCTCATGGAGCTGCTGCATGCCTCCCGTTTTGTAAGGCTATTCAGAACCTTACATCGAGGCTAGTCCTCCCCTTTCCTTTCATTTAGTTATAGAGCAGAGCAGGGTGAGCTTCCAACTAGGAACTGGAAGCACAAGGTTTCTTTCAGGAAAACTCATTTTCTTCGCAGAATCAGGCAGGCAGTGACTAAATCCCTGGCAACAACAATGCTTTTCAGGGATCTTTGAGGCCGCATGAACGGCGCTTTCCTAATGGGAAAACAAGCCTTGTGCCATCAGTCTCCAGTTTCTAGGTTGACACGCAGCATACACGGAGGACCAGAGCTTCCTGGCTCTATGCAGTGTTCTGTTACTGAAACGGGTGTTGAAGTCAGGTTCCTAGGAGTCTTGGAAATCTTACTACCGTGAAACTAAAGCAGGCCAGCCTTGAAGGCCTCAGGTAGCTGCTGCCTGCCTCCCGTTTTGTAAGGATTTTCAGGGACTTACATGGAAGCTAGTGCTGCCCTTGACTTTCACTCTAGTTATAGAGCAGAGCAGGGTGAGCTTCCAACTAGGAAGTGGAAGCCCAATGTTTCTTTCAGGAAAACTCGTTTTCTTCGCAGAAGCAGGCAGGCAGTGACTAAATCCCCGGCAACAACACTGCTTTTCAGGTATCTTTGAGGCCGCATGAACGGCGCTTTCCTAATGTGAAAACTAGCCTTGTGTCATCAGTTTCCAGTTTCTAGGTTGACACGGAGCATACACGGAGGACCAGAGCTTCCTGGCTCTATGCAGTGTTCTTTTATCGAACGGGTGCTGTGGCAGGTCCCTAAGAGTCTTGAAAAGCTTACTACCGTGAAACTAAAGCAGAACAGTGAAGAAGGCCTCATGGAGCTGCTCCACGCCTCCCGTTTGGCAAGGCAAATCAGGGCCTTCCTTCGAGGCTAGGGCTCACGTTGACTTTCACTTTAGGTATAGAGCAGAGCAGGGTGAGCTTCCAACTAGGAACTGGAAGCACAAGGTTTCTTACCGGAAAACTCAGTATCTTCTCAGAACCATGCCGGCAGTGACTAAAACCCTGGCAACAACAATGCTTTTCAGGTATATTCGAGGCGGCATGAACGGAGCTTTCATAATGGGCAAACAAGCCTTGTGCCATCACTCTCCAGTTTGTAAGTTGATACGCAGCATACACGCAGGACCCAAGCTTCCTGGTTCTAGGCAGTTTTCTGATACCCAAACGGCTGCTTAAGCAAGGTCTCTAGCCGTCTTGAAAAGCTTACTCCCGTGAAACTAAAGCAGAACAGCATTGAAGGCCTCATGGAGCTGCTGCATGCCTCCCGTTTTGTAAGGCTATTCAGAACCTTACATCGAGGCTAGTCCTCTCCTTTCCTTTCATTTAGTTATAGAGCAGAGCAGGGTGAGCTTCCAACTAGGAACTGGAAGCACAAGGTTTCTTTCAGGAAAACTCAGTATCTTCTCAGAACCATGCCGGCAGTGACTAAAACCCTGGCAACAACAATGCTTTTCAGGTATATTCGAGGCGGCATGAACGGAGCTTTCATAATGGGCAAACAAGCCTTGTGCCATCAGTCTCCAGTTTCTAGGTTGACACGCAGCATACACGGAGGACCAGAGCTTCCTGGCTCTATGCAGTGTTCTGTTACTGAAACGGGTGTTGAAGTCAGGTTCCTAGGAGTCTTGGAAATCTTACTACCGTTAAACTAAAGCAGGCCAGCCTTGAAGGCCTCAGGTAGCTGCTGCCTGCCTCCCGTTTTGTAAGGATATTCAGGGACTTACATGGAAGCTAGTGCTGCCCTTGACTTTCACTCTAGTTATAGAGCAGAGCAGGGTGAGCTCCCAACTAGGAAGTGGAAGCCCAAGGTTTCTTTCAGGAAAACTCGTTTTCTTCGCAGAAGCAGGCAGGCAGTGACTAAATCCCCGGCAACAACACTGCTTTTCAGGTATCTTTGAGGCCGCATGAACGGCGCTTTCCTAATGTGAAAACTAGCCTTGTGTCATCAGTTTCCAGTTTCTAGGTTGACACGGAGCATACACGGAGGACCAGAGCTTCCTGGCTCTATGCAGTGTTCTTTTATCGAACGGGTGCTGTGGCAGGTCCCTAAGAGTCTTGAAAAGCTTACTACCGTGAAACTAAAGCAGAACAGTGAAGAAGGCCTCATGGAGCTGCTCCACGCCTCCCGTTTGGCAAGGCAAATCAGGGCCTTCCTTCGAGGCTAGGGCTCACGTTGACTTTCACTTTAGGTATAGAGCAGAGCAGGGTGAGCTTCCAACTAGGAACTGGAAGCACAAGGTTTCTTACCGGAAAACTCAGTATCTTCTCAGAACCATGCCGGCAGTGACTAAAACCCTGGCAACAACAATGCTTTTCAGGTATATTCGAGGCGGCATGAACGGAGCTTTCATAATGGGCAAACAAGCCTTGTGCCATCACTCTCCAGTTTGTAAGTTGATACGCAGCATACACGCAGGACCCAAGCTTCCTGGTTCTAGGCAGTTTTCTGATACCCAAACGGCTGCTTAAGCAAGGTCTCTAGCCGTCTTGAAAAGCTTACTCCCGTGAAACTAAAGCAGAACAGCATTGAAGTCCTCATGGAGCTGCTGCATGCCTCCCGTTTTGTAAGGCTATTCAGAACCTTACATCGAGGCTAGTCCTCTCCTTTCCTTTCATTTAGTTATAGAGCAGAGCAGGGTGAGCTTCCAACTAGGAACTGGAAGCACAAGGTTTCTTTCAGGAAAACTCAGTATCTTCTCAGAACCATGCCGGCAGTGACTAAAACCCTGGCAACAACAATGCTTTTCAGGTATATTCGAGGCGGCATGAACGGAGCTTTCATAATGGGCAAACAAGCCTTGTGCCATCACTCTCCAGTTTGTAAGTTGATACGCAGCATACACGCAGGACCCAAGCTTCCTGGTTCTAGGCAGTTTTCTGATACCCAAACGGCTGCTTAAGCAAGGTCTCTAGCCGTCTTGAAAAGCTTACTCCCGTGAAACTAAAGCAGAACAGCATTGAAGGCCTCATGGAGCTGCTGCATGCCTCCCGTTTTGTAAGGCTATTCAGAACCTTACATCGAGGCTAGTCCTCCCCTTTCCTTTCATTTAGTTATAGAGCAGAGCAGGGTGAGCTTCCAACTAGGAACTGGAAGCACAAGGTTTCTTTCAGGAAAACTCATTTTCTTCGCAGAATCAGGCAGGCAGTGACTAAATCCCTGGCAACAACAATGCTTTTCAGGGATCTTTGAGGCCGCATGAACGGCGCTTTCCTAATGGGAAAACAAGCCTTGTGCCATCAGTCTCCAGTTTCTAGGTTGACACGCAGCATACACGGAGGACCAGAGCTTCCTGGCTCTATGCAGTGTTCTGTTACTGAAACGGGTGTTGAAGTCAGGTTCCTAGGAGTCTTGGAAATCTTACTACCGTTAAACTAAAGCAGGCCAGCCTTGAAGGCCTCAGGTAGCTGCTGCCTGCCTCCCGTTTTGTAAGGATATTCAGGGACTTACATGGAAGCTAGTGCTGCCCTTGACTTTCACTCTAGTGATAGAGCAGAGCAGGGTGAGCTCCCAACTAGGAAGTGGAAGCCCAAGGTTTCTTTCAGGAAAACTCGTTTTCTTCGCAGAACCAGGCAGGCAGTGACTAAATCCCCGGCAACAACACTGCTTTTCAGGTATCTTTGAGGCCGCATGAACGGCGCTTTCCAAATGGGAAAACAAGCCTTGTGCCATCAGTTTCCAGTTTCTAGGTTGACACGCAGCATACACGGAGGACCAGAGCTTCCTGGCTCTATGCAGTGTTCTGTTACTGAAACGGGTGTTGAAGTAAGGTTCCTAGGATTCTTGGAAATCTTACTACCGTGAAACTAAAGCAGGCCAGCCTTGAAGGCCTCAGGTAGCTGCTGCCTGCCTCCCGTTTTGTAAGGATATTCAGGGACTTACATGGAAGCTAGTGCTGCCCTTGACTTTCACTCTAGTTATAGAGCAGAGCAGGGTGAGCTTCCAACTAGGAAGTGGAAGCCCAATGTTTCTTTCAGGAAAACTCGTTTTCTTCGCAGAAGCAGGCAGGCAGTGACTAAATCCCCGGCAACAACACTGCTTTTCAGGTATCTTTGAGGCCGCATGAACGGCGCTTTCCTAATGTGAATACTAGCCTTGTGTCATCAGTTTCCAGTTTCTAGGTTGACACGGAGCATACACGGAGGACCAGAGCTTCCTGGCTCTATGCAGTGTTCTTTTATCGAACGGGTGCTGTGGCAGGTCCCTAAGAGTCTTGAAAAGCTTACTACCGTGAAACTAAAGCAGAACAGTGAAGAAGGCCTCATGGAGCTGCTCCACGCCTCCCGTTTGGCAAGGCAAATCAGGGCCTTCCTTCGAGGCTAGGGCTCACGTTGACTTTCACTTTAGGTATAGAGCAGAGCAGGGTGAGCTTCCAACTAGGAACTGGAAGCACAAGGTTTCTTACCGGAAAACTCAGTATCTTCTCAGAACCATGCCGGCAGTGACTAAAACCCTGGCAACAACAATGCTTTTCAGGTATATTCGAGGCGGCATGAACGGAGCTTTCATAATGGGCAAACAAGCCTTGTGCCATCACTCTCCAGTTTGTAAGTTGATACGCAGCATACACGCAGGACCCAAGCTTCCTGGTTCTAGGCAGTTTTCTGATACCCAAACGGCTGCTTAAGCAAGGTCTCTAGCCGTCTTGAAAAGCTTACTCCCGTGAAACTAAAGCAGAACAGCATTGAAGGCCTCATGGAGCTGCTGCATGCCTCCCGTTTTGTAAGGCTATTCAGAACCTTACATCGAGGCTAGTCCTCTCCTTTCCTTTCATTTAGTTATAGAGCAGAGCAGGGTGAGCTTCCAACTAGGAACTGGAAGCACAAGGTTTCTTTCAGGAAAACTCAGTATCTTCTCAGAACCATGCCGGCAGTGACTAAAACCCTGGCAACAACAATGCTTTTCAGGTATATTCGAGGCGGCATGAACGGAGCTTTCATAATGGGCAAACAAGCCTTGTGCCATCACTCTCCAGTTTGTAAGTTGATACGCAGCATACACGCAGGACCCAAGCTTCCTGGTTCTAGGCAGTTTTCTGATACCCAAACGGCTGCTTAAGCAAGGTCTCTAGCCGTCTTGAAAAGCTTACTCCCGTGAAACTAAAGCAGAACAGCATTGAAGGCCTCATGGAGCTGCTGCATGCCTCCCGTTTTGTAAGGCTATTCAGAACCTTACATCGAGGCTAGTCCTCTCCTTTCCTTTCATTTAGTTATAGAGCAGAGCAGGGTGAGCTTCCAACTAGGAACTGGAAGCACAAGGTTTCTTTCAGGAAAACTCAGTATCTTCTCAGAACCATGCCGGCAGTGACTAAAACCCTGGCAACAACAATGCTTTTCAGGTATATTCGAGGCGGCATGAACGGAGCTTTCATAATGGGCAAACAAGCCTTGTGCCATCACTCTCCAGTTTGTAAGTTGATACGCACCATACACGCAGGACCCAAGCTTCCTGGTTCTAGGCAGTTTTCTGATACCCAAACGGCTGCTTAAGCAAGGTCTCTAGCCGTCTTGAAAAGCTTACTCCCGTGAAACTAAAGCAGAACAGCATTGAAGGCCTCATGGAGCTGCTGCATGCCTCCCGTTTTGTAAGGCTATTCAGAACCTTACATCGAGGCTAGTCCTCCCCTTTCCTTTCATTTAGTTATAGAGCAGAGCAGGGTGAGCTTCCAACTAGGAACTGGAAGCACAAGGTTTCTTTCAGGAAAACTCATTTTCTTCGCAGAATCAGGCAGGCAGTGACTAAATCCCTGGCAACAACAATGCTTTTCAGGGATCTTTGAGGCCGCATGAACGGCGCTTTCCTAATGGGAAAACAAGCCTTGTGCCATCAGTCTCCAGTTTCTAGGTTGACACGCAGCATACACGGAGGACCAGAGCTTCCTGGCTCTATGCAGTGTTCTGTTACTGAAACGGGTGTTGAAGTCAGGTTCCTAGGAGTCTTGGAAATCTTACTACCGTGAAACTAAAGCAGGCCAGCCTTGAAGGCCTCAGGTAGCTGCTGCCTGCCTCCCGTTTTGTAAGGATTTTCAGGGACTTACATGGAAGCTAGTGCTGCCCTTGACTTTCACTCTAGTTATAGAGCAGAGCAGGGTGAGCTTCCAACTAGGAAGTGGAAGCCCAATGTTTCTTTCAGGAAAACTCGTTTTCTTCGCAGAAGCAGGCAGGCAGTGACTAAATCCCCGGCAACAACACTGCTTTTCAGGTATCTTTGAGGCCGCATGAACGGCGCTTTCCTAATGTGAAAACTAGCCTTGTGTCATCAGTTTCCAGTTTCTAGGTTGACACGGAGCATACACGGAGGACCAGAGCTTCCTGGCTCTATGCAGTGTTCTTTTATCGAACGGGTGCTGTGGCAGGTCCCTAAGAGTCTTGAAAAGCTTACTACCGTGAAACTAAAGCAGAACAGTGAAGAAGGCCTCATGGAGCTGCTCCACGCCTCCCGTTTGGCAAGGCAAATCAGGGCCTTCCTTCGAGGCTAGGGCTCACGTTGACTTTCACTTTAGGTATAGAGCAGAGCAGGGTGAGCTTCCAACTAGGAACTGGAAGCACAAGGTTTCTTACCGGAAAACTCAGTATCTTCTCAGAACCATGCCGGCAGTGACTAAAACCCTGGCAACAACAATGCTTTTCAGGTATATTCGAGGCGGCATGAACGGAGCTTTCATAATGGGCAAACAAGCCTTGTGCCATCACTCTCCAGTTTGTAAGTTGATACGCAGCATACACGCAGGACCCAAGCTTCCTGGTTCTAGGCAGTTTTCTGATACCCAAACGGCTGCTTAAGCAAGGTCTCTAGCCGTCTTGAAAAGCTTACTCCCGAGAAACTAAAGCAGAACAGCATTGAAGGCCTCATGGAGCTGCTGCATGCCTCCCGTTTTGTAAGGCTATTCAGAACCTTACATCGAGGCTAGTCCTCCCCTTTCCTTTCATTTAGTTATAGAGCAGAGCAGGGTGAGCTTCCAACTAGGAACTGGAAGCACAAGGTTTCTTTCAGGAAAACTCATTTTCTTCGCAGAATCAGGCAGGCAGTGACTAAATCCCTGGCAACAACAATGCTTTTCAGGGATCTTTGAGGCCGCATGAACGGCGCTTTCCTAATGGGAAAACAAGCCTTGTGCCATCAGTCTCCAGTTTCTAGGTTGACACGCAGCATACACGGAGGACCAGAGCTTCCTGGCTCTATGCAGTGTTCTGTTACTGAAACGGGTGTTGAAGTCAGGTTCCTAGGAGTCTTGGAAATCTTACTACCGTTAAACTAAAGCAGGCCAGCCTTGAAGGCCTCAGGTAGCTGCTGCCTGCCTCCCGTTTTGTAAGGATATTCAGGGACTTACATGGAAGCTAGTGCTGCCCTTGACTTTCACTCTAGTTATAGAGCAGAGCAGGGTGAGCTCCCAACTAGGAAGTGGAAGCCCAAGGTTTCTTTCAGGAAAACTCGTTTTCTTCGCAGAAGCAGGCAGGCAGTGACTAAATCCCCGGCAACAACACTGCTTTTCAGGTATCTTTGAGGCCGCATGAACGGCGCTTTCCTAATGTGAAAACTAGCCTTGTGTCATCAGTTTCCAGTTTCTAGGTTGACACGGAGCATACACGGAGGACCAGAGCTTCCTGGCTCTATGCAGTGTTCTTTTATCGAACGGGTGCTGTGGCAGGTCCCTAAGAGTCTTGAAAAGCTTACTACCGTGAAACTAAAGCAGAACAGTGAAGAAGGCCTCATGGAGCTGCTCCACGCCTCCCGTTTGGCAAGGCAAATCAGGGCCTTCCTTCGAGGCTAGGGCTCACGTTGACTTTCACTTTAGGTATAGAGCAGAGCAGGGTGAGCTTCCAACTAGGAACTGGAAGCACAAGGTTTCTTACCGGAAAACTCAGTATCTTCTCAGAACCATGCCGGCAGTGACTAAAACCCTGGCAACAACAATGCTTTTCAGGTATATTCGAGGCGGCATGAACGGAGCTTTCATAATGGGCAAACAAGCCTTGTGCCATCACTCTCCAGTTTGTAAGTTGATACGCAGCATACACGCAGGACCCAAGCTTCCTGGTTCTAGGCAGTTTTCTGATACCCAAACGGCTGCTTAAGCAAGGTCTCTAGCCGTCTTGAAAAGCTTACTCCCGTGAAACTAAAGCAGAACAGCATTGAAGGCCTCATGGAGCTGCTGCATGCCTCCCGTTTTGTAAGGCTATTCAGAACCTTACATCGAGGCTAGTCCTCTCCTTTCCTTTCATTTAGTTATAGAGCAGAGCAGGGTGAGCTTCCAACTAGGAACTGGAAGCACAAGGTTTCTTTCAGGAAAACTCAGTATCTTCTCAGAACCATGCCGGCAGTGACTAAAACCCTGGCAACAACAATGCTTTTCAGGTATATTCGAGGCGGCATGAACGGAGCTTTCATAATGGGCAAACAAGCCTTGTGCCATCACTCTCCAGTTTGTAAGTTGATACGCAGCATACACGCAGGACCCAAGCTTCCTGGTTCTAGGCAGTTTTCTGATACCCAAACGGCTGCTTAAGCAAGGTCTCTAGCCGTCTTGAAAAGCTTACTCCCGTGAAACTAAAGCAGAACAGCATTGAAGGCCTCATGGAGCTGCTGCATGCCTCCCGTTTTGTAAGGCTATTCAGAACCTTACATCGAGGCTAGTCCTCCCCTTTCCTTTCATTTAGTTATAGAGCAGAGCAGGGTGAGCTTCCAACTAGGAACTGGAAGCACAAGGTTTCTTTCAGGAAAACTCATTTTCTTCGCAGAATCAGGCAGGCAGTGACTAAATCCCTGGCAACAACAATGCTTTTCAGGGATCTTTGAGGCCGCATGAACGGCGCTTTCCTAATGGGAAAACAAGCCTTGTGCCATCAGTCTCCAGTTTCTAGGTTGACACGCAGCATACACGGAGGACCAGAGCTTCCTGGCTCTATGCAGTGTTCTGTTACTGAAACGGGTGTTGAAGTCAGGTTCCTAGGAGTCTTGGAAATCTTACTACCGTTAAACTAAAGCAGGCCAGCCTTGAAGGCCTCAGGTAGCTGCTGCCTGCCTCCCGTTTTGTAAGGATATTCAGGGACTTACATGGAAGCTAGTGCTGCCCTTGACTTTCACTCTAGTTATAGAGCAGAGCAGGGTGAGCTCCCAACTAGGAAGTGGAAGCCCAAGGTTTCTTTCAGGAAAACTCGTTTTCTTCGCAGAAGCAGGCAGGCAGTGACTAAATCCCTGGCAACAACACTGCTTTTCAGGTATCTTTGAGGCCGCATGAACGGCGCTTTCCTAATGTGAAAACTAGCCTTGTGTCATCAGTTTCCAGTTTCTAGGTTGACACGGAGCATACACGGAGGACCAGAGCTTCCTGGCTCTATGCAGTGTTCTTTTATCGAACGGGTGCTGTGGCAGGTCCCTAAGAGTCTTGAAAAGCTTACTACCGTGAAACTAAAGCAGAACAGTGAAGAAGGCCTCATGGAGCTGCTCCACGCCTCCCGTTTGGCAAGGCAAATCAGGGCCTTCCTTCGAGGCTAGGGCTCACGTTGACTTTCACTTTAGGTATAGAGCAGAGCAGGGTGAGCTTCCAACTAGGAACTGGAAGCACAAGGTTTCTTACCGGAAAACTCAGTATCTTCTCAGAACCATGCCGGCAGTGACTAAAACCCTGGCAACAACAATGCTTTTCAGGTATATTCGAGGCGGCATGAACGGAGCTTTCATAATGGGCAAACAAGCCTTGTGCCATCACTCTCCAGTTTGTAAGTTGATACGCAGCATACACGCAGGACCCAAGCTTCCTGGTTCTAGGCAGTTTTCTGATACCCAAACGGCTGCTTAAGCAAGGTCTCTAGCCGTCTTGAAAAGCTTACTCCCGTGAAACTAAAGCAGAACAGCATTGAAGGCCTCATGGAGCTGCTGCATGCCTCCCGTTTTGTAAGGCTATTCAGAACCTTACATCGAGGCTAGTCCTCTCCTTTCCTTTCATTTAGTTATAGAGCAGAGCAGGGTGAGCTTCCAACTAGGAACTGGAAGCACAAGGTTTCTTTCAGGAAAACTCAGTATCTTCTCAGAACCATGCCGGCAGTGACTAAAACCCTGGCAACAACAATGCTTTTCAGGTATATTCGAGGCGGCATGAACGGAGCTTTCATAATGGGCAAACAAGCCTTGTGCCATCACTCTCCAGTTTGTAAGTTGATACGCAGCATACACGCAGGACCCAAGCTTCCTGGTTCTAGGCAGTTTTCTGATACCCAAACGGCTGCTTAAGCAAGGTCTCTAGCCGTCTTGAAAAGCTTACTCCCGTGAAACTAAAGCAGAACAGCATTGAAGGCCTCATGGAGCTGCTGCATGCCTCCCGTTTTGTAAGGCTATTCAGAACCTTACATCGAGGCTAGTCCTCCCCTTTCCTTTCATTTAGTTATAGAGCAGAGCAGGGTGAGCTTCCAACTAGGAACTGGAAGCACAAGGTTTCTTTCAGGAAAACTCATTTTCTTCGCAGAATCAGGCAGGCAGTGACTAAATCCCTGGCAACAACAATGCTTTTCAGGGATCTTTGAGGCCGCATGAACGGCGCTTTCCTAATGGGAAAACAAGCCTTGTGCCATCAGTCTCCAGTTTCTAGGTTGACACGCAGCATACACGGAGGACCAGAGCTTCCTGGCTCTATGCAGTGTTCTGTTACTGAAACGGGTGTTGAAGTCAGGTTCCTAGGAGTCTTGGAAATCTTACTACCGTGAAACTAAAGCAGGCCAGCCTTGAAGGCCTCAGGTAGCTGCTGCCTGCCTCCCGTTTTGTAAGGATTTTCAGGGACTTACATGGAAGCTAGTGCTGCCCTTGACTTTCACTCTAGTTATAGAGCAGAGCAGGGTGAGCTTCCAACTAGGAAGTGGAAGCCCAATGTTTCTTTCAGGAAAACTCGTTTTCTTCGCAGAAGCAGGCAGGCAGTGACTAAATCCCCGGCAACAACACTGCTTTTCAGGTATCTTTGAGGCCGCATGAACGGCGCTTTCCTAATGTGAAAACTAGCCTTGTGTCATCAGTTTCCAGTTTCTAGGTTGACACGGAGCATACACGGAGGACCAGAGCTTCCTGGCTCTATGCAGTGTTCTTTTATCGAACGGGTGCTGTGGCAGGTCCCTAAGAGTCTTGAAAAGCTTACTACCGTGAAACTAAAGCAGAACAGTGAAGAAGGCCTCATGGAGCTGCTCCACGCCTCCCGTTTGGCAAGGCAAATCAGGGCCTTCCTTCGAGGCTAGGGCTCACGTTGACTTTCACTTTAGGTATAGAGCAGAGCAGGGTGAGCTTCCAACTAGGAACTGGAAGCACAAGGTTTCTTTCAGGAAAACTCAGTATCTTCTCAGAACCATGCCGGCAGTGACTAAAACCCTGGCAACAACAATGCTTTTCAGGTATATTCGAGGCGGCATGAACGGAGCTTTCATAATGGGCAAACAAGCCTTGTGCCATCACTCTCCAGTTTGTAAGTTGATACGCAGCATACACGCAGGACCCAAGCTTCCTGGTTCTAGGCAGTTTTCTGATACCCAAACGGCTGCTTAAGCAAGGTCTCTAGCCGTCTTGAAAAGCTTACTCCCGTGAAACTAAAGCAGAACAGCATTGAAGGCCTCATGGAGCTGCTGCATGCCTCCCGTTTTGTAAGGCTATTCAGAACCTTACATCGAGGCTAGTCCTCCCCTTTCCTTTCATTTAGTTATAGAGCAGAGCAGGGTGAGCTTCCAACTAGGAACTGGAAGCACAAGGTTTCTTTCAGGAAAACTCATTTTCTTCGCAGAATCAGGCAGGCAGTGACTAAATCCCTGGCAACAACAATGCTTTTCAGGGATCTTTGAGGCCGCATGAACGGCGCTTTCCTAATGGGAAAACAAGCCTTGTGCCATCAGTCTCCAGTTTCTAGGTTGACACGCAGCATACACGGAGGACCAGAGCTTCCTGGCTCTATGCAGTGTTCTGTTACTGAAACGGGTGTTGAAGTCAGGTTCCTAGGAGTCTTGGAAATCTTACTACCGTTAAACTAAAGCAGGCCAGCCTTGAAGGCCTCAGGTAGCTGCTGCCTGCCTCCCGTTTTGTAAGGATATTCAGGGATTTACATGGAAGCTAGTGCTGCCCTTGACTTTCACTCTAGTTATAGAGCAGAGCAGGGTGAGCTCCCAACTAGGAAGTGGAAGCCCAAGGTTTCTTTCAGGAAAACTCGTTTTCTTCGCAGAAGCAGGCAGGCAGTGACTAAATCCCTGGCAACAACACTGCTTTTCAGGTATCTTTGAGGCCGCATGAACGGCGCTTTCCTAATGTGAATACTAGCCTTGTGTCATCAGTTTCCAGTTTCTAGGTTGACACGGAGCATACACGGAGGACCAGAGCTTCCTGGCTCTATGCAGTGTTCTTTTATCGAACGGGTGCTGTGGCAGGTCCCTAAGAGTCTTGAAAAGCTTACTACCGTGAAACTAAAGCAGAACAGTGAAGAAGGCCTCATGGAGCTGCTCCACGCCTCCCGTTTGGCAAGGCAAATCAGGGCCTTCCTTCGAGGCTAGGGCTCACGTTGACTTTCACTTTAGGTATAGAGCAGAGCAGGGTGAGCTTCCAACTAGGAACTGGAAGCACAAGGTTTCTTACCGGAAAACTCAGTATCTTCTCAGAACCATGCCGGCAGTGACTAAAACCCTGGCAACAACAATGCTTTTCAGGTATATTCGAGGCGGCATGAACGGAGCTTTCATAATGGGCAAACAAGCCTTGTGCCATCACTCTCCAGTTTGTAAGTTGATACGCAGCATACACGCAGGACCCAAGCTTCCTGGTTCTAGGCAGTTTTCTGATACCCAAACGGCTGCTTAAGCAAGGTCTCTAGCCGTCTTGAAAAGCTTACTCCCGTGAAACTAAAGCAGAACAGCATTGAAGGCCTCATGGAGCTGCTGCATGCCTCCCGTTTTGTAAGGCTATTCAGAACCTTACATCGAGGCTAGTCCTCTCCTTTCCTTTCATTTAGTTATAGAGCAGAGCAGGGTGAGCTTCCAACTAGGAACTGGAAGCACAAGGTTTCTTTCAGGAAAACTCAGTATCTTCTCAGAACCATGCCGGCAGTGACTAAAACCCTGGCAACAACAATGCTTTTCAGGTATATTCGAGGCGGCATGAACGGAGCTTTCATAATGGGCAAACAAGCCTTGTGCCATCACTCTCCAGTTTGTAAGTTGATACGCAGCATACACGCAGGACCCAAGCTTCCTGGTTCTAGGCAGTTTTCTGATACCCAAACGGCTGCTTAAGCAAGGTCTCTAGCCGTCTTGAAAAGCTTACTCCCGTGAAACTAAAGCAGAACAGCATTGAAGGCCTCATGGAGCTGCTGCATGCCTCCCGTTTTGTAAGGCTATTCAGAACCTTACATCGAGGCTAGTCCTCTCCTTTCCTTTCATTTAGTTATAGAGCAGAGCAGGGTGAGCTTCCAACTAGGAACTGGAAGCACAAGGTTTCTTTCAGGAAAACTCAGTATCTTCTCAGAACCATGCCGGCAGTGACTAAAACCCTGGCAACAACAATGCTTTTCAGGTATATTCGAGGCGGCATGAACGGAGCTTTCATAATGGGCAAACAAGCCTTGTGCCATCACTCTCCAGTTTGTAAGTTGATACGCAGCATACACGCAGGACCCAAGCTTCCTGGTTCTAGGCAGTTTTCTGATACCCAAACGGCTGCTTAAGCAAGGTCTCTAGCCGTCTTGAAAAGCTTACTCCCGTGAAACTAAAGCAGAACAGCATTGAAGGCCTCATGGAGCTGCTGCATGCCTCCCGTTTTGTAAGGCTATTCAGAACCTTACATCGAGGCTAGTCCTCCCCTTTCCTTTCATTTAGTTATAGAGCAGAGCAGGGTGAGCTTCCAACTAGGAACTGGAAGCACAAGGTTTCTTTCAGGAAAACTCATTTTCTTCGCAGAATCAGGCAGGCAGTGACTAAATCCCTGGCAACAACAATGCTTTTCAGGGATCTTTGAGGCCGCATGAACGGCGCTTTCCTAATGGGAAAACAAGCCTTGTGCCATCAGTCTCCAGTTTCTAGGTTGACACGCAGCATACACGGAGGACCAGAGCTTCCTGGCTCTATGCAGTGTTCTGTTACTGAAACGGGTGTTGAAGTCAGGTTCCTAGGAGTCTTGGAAATCTTACTACCGTGAAACTAAAGCAGGCCAGCCTTGAAGGCCTCAGGTAGCTGCTGCCTGCCTCCCGTTTTGTAAGGATTTTCAGGGACTTACATGGAAGCTAGTGCTGCCCTTGACTTTCACTCTAGTTATAGAGCAGAGCAGGGTGAGCTTCCAACTAGGAAGTGGAAGCCCAATGTTTCTTTCAGGAAAACTCGTTTTCTTCGCAGAAGCAGGCAGGCAGTGACTAAATCCCCGGCAACAACACTGCTTTTCAGGTATCTTTGAGGCCGCATGAACGGCACTTTCCTAATGTGAAAACTAGCCTTGTGTCATCAGTTTCCAGTTTCTAGGTTGACACGGAGCATACACGGAGGACCAGAGCTTCCTGGCTCTATGCAGTGTTCTTTTATCGAACGGGTGCTGTGGCAGGTCCCTAAGAGTCTTGAAAAGCTTACTACCGTGAAACTAAAGCAGAACAGTGAAGAAGGCCTCATGGAGCTGCTCCACGCCTCCCGTTTGGCAAGGCAAATCAGGGCCTTCCTTCGAGGCTAGGGCTCACGTTGACTTTCACTTTAGGTATAGAGCAGAGCAGGGTGAGCTTCCAACTAGGAACTGGAAGCACAAGGTTTCTTACCGGAAAACTCAGTATCTTCTCAGAACCATGCCGGCAGTGACTAAAACCCTGGCAACAACAATGCTTTTCAGGTATATTCGAGGCGGCATGAACGGAGCTTTCATAATGGGCAAACAAGCCTTGTGCCATCACTCTCCAGTTTGTAAGTTGATACGCAGCATACACGCAGGACCCAAGCTTCCTGGTTCTAGGCAGTTTTCTGATACCCAAACGGCTGCTTAAGCAAGGTCTCTAGCCGTCTTGAAAAGCTTACTCCCGAGAAACTAAAGCAGAACAGCATTGAAGGCCTCATGGAGCTGCTGCATGCCTCCCGTTTTGTAAGGCTATTCAGAACCTTACATCGAGGCTAGTCCTCCCCTTTCCTTTCATTTAGTTATAGAGCAGAGCAGGGTGAGCTTCCAACTAGGAACTGGAAGCACAAGGTTTCTTTCAGGAAAACTCATTTTCTTCGCAGAATCAGGCAGGCAGTGACTAAATCCCTGGCAACAACAATGCTTTTCAGGGATCTTTGAGGCCGCATGAACGGCGCTTTCCTAATGGGAAAACAAGCCTTGTGCCATCAGTCTCCAGTTTCTAGGTTGACACGCAGCATACACGGAGGACCAGAGCTTCCTGGCTCTATGCAGTGTTCTGTTACTGAAACGGGTGTTGAAGTCAGGTTCCTAGGAGTCTTGGAAATCTTACTACCGTTAAACTAAAGCAGGCCAGCCTTGAAGGCCTCAGGTAGCTGCTGCCTGCCTCCCGTTTTGTAAGGATTTTCAGGGACTTACATGGAAGCTAGTGCTGCCCTTGACTTTCACTCTAGTTATAGAGCAGAGCAGGGTGAGCTCCCAACTAGGAAGTGGAAGCCCAAGGTTTCTTTCAGGAAAACTCGTTTTCTTCGCAGAAGCAGGCAGGCAGTGACTAAATCCCTGGCAACAACACTGCTTTTCAGGTATCTTTGAGGCCGCATGAACGGCGCTTTCCTAATGTGAATACTAGCCTTGTGTCATCAGTTTCCAGTTTCTAGGTTGACACGGAGCATACACGGAGGACCAGAGCTTCCTGGCTCTATGCAGTGTTCTTTTATCGAACGGGTGCTGTGGCAGGTCCCTAAGAGTCTTGAAAAGCTTACTACCGTGAAACTAAAGCAGAACAGTGAAGAAGGCCTCATGGAGCTGCTCCACGCCTCCCGTTTGGCAAGGCAAATCAGGGCCTTCCTTCGAGGCTAGGGCTCACGTTGACTTTCACTTTAGGTATAGAGCAGAGCAGGGTGAGCTTCCAACTAGGAACTGGAAGCACAAGGTTTCTTACCGGAAAACTCAGTATCTTCTCAGAACCATGCCGGCAGTGACTAAAACCCTGGCAACAACAATGCTTTTCAGGTATATTCGAGGCGGCATGAACGGAGCTTTCATAATGGGCAAACAAGCCTTGTGCCATCACTCTCCAGTTTGTAAGTTGATACGCAGCATACACGCAGGACCCAAGCTTCCTGGTTCTAGGCAGTTTTCTGATACCCAAACGGCTGCTTAAGCAAGGTCTCTAGCCGTCTTGAAAAGCTTACTCCCGTGAAACTAAAGCAGAACAGCATTGAAGGCCTCATGGAGCTGCTGCATGCCTCCCGTTTTGTAAGGCTATTCAGAACCTTACATCGAGGCTAGTCCTCTCCTTTCCTTTCATTTAGTTATAGAGCAGAGCAGGGTGAGCTTCCAACTAGGAACTGGAAGCACAAGGTTTCTTTCAGGAAAACTCAGTATCTTCTCAGAACCATGCCGGCAGTGACTAAAACCCTGGCAACAACAATGCTTTTCAGGTATATTCGAGGCGGCATGAACGGAGCTTTCATAATGGGCAAACAAGCCTTGTGCCATCACTCTCCAGTTTGTAAGTTGATACGCAGCATACACGCAGGACCCAAGCTTCCTGGTTCTAGGCAGTTTTCTGATACCCAAACGGCTGCTTAAGCAAGGTCTCTAGCCGTCCTGAAAAGCTTACTCCCGTGAAACTAAAGCAGAACAGCATTGAAGGCCTCATGGAGCTGCTGCATGCCTCCCGTTTTGTAAGGCTATTCAGAACCTTACATCGAGGCTAGTCCTCCCCTTTCCTTTCATTTAGTTATAGAGCAGAGCAGGGTGAGCTTCCAACTAGGAACTGGAAGCACAAGGTTTCTTTCAGGAAAACTCATTTTCTTCGCAGAATCAGGCAGGCAGTGACTAAATCCCTGGCAACAACAATGCTTTTCAGGGATCTTTGAGGCCGCATGAACGGCGCTTTCCTAATGGGAAAACAAGCCTTGTGCCATCAGTCTCCAGTTTCTAGGTTGACACGCAGCATACACGGAGGACCAGAGCTTCCTGGCTCTATGCAGTGTTCTGTTACTGAAACGGGTGTTGAAGTCAGGTTCCTAGGAGTCTTGGAAATCTTACTACCGTGAAACTAAAGCAGGCCAGCCTTGAAGGCCTCAGGTAGCTGCTGCCTGCCTCCCGTTTTGTAAGGATTTTCAGGGACTTACATGGAAGCTAGTGCTGCCCTTGACTTTCACTCTAGTTATAGAGCAGAGCAGGGTGAGCTTCCAACTAGGAAGTGGAAGCCCAATGTTTCTTTCAGGAAAACTCGTTTTCTTCGCAGAAGCAGGCAGGCAGTGACTAAATCCCCGGCAACAACACTGCTTTTCAGGTATCTTTGAGGCCGCATGAACGGCGCTTTCCTAATGTGAAAACTAGCCTTGTGTCATCAGTTTCCAGTTTCTAGGTTGACACGGAGCATACACGGAGGACCAGAGCTTCCTGGCTCTATGCAGTGTTCTTTTATCGAACGGGTGCTGTGGCAGGTCCCTAAGAGTCTTGAAAAGCTTACTACCGTGAAACTAAAGCAGAACAGTGAAGAAGGCCTCATGGAGCTGCTCCACGCCTCCCGTTTGGCAAGGCAAATCAGGGCCTTCCTTCGAGGCTAGGGCTCACGTTGACTTTCACTTTAGGTATAGAGCAGAGCAGGGTGAGCTTCCAACTAGGAACTGGAAGCACAAGGTTTCTTACCGGAAAACTCAGTATCTTCTCAGAACCATGCCGGCAGTGACTAAAACCCTGGCAACAACAATGCTTTTCAGGTATATTCGAGGCGGCATGAACGGAGCTTTCATAATGGGCAAACAAGCCTTGTGCCATCACTCTCCAGTTTGTAAGTTGATACGCAGCATACACGCAGGACCCAAGCTTCCTGGTTCTAGGCAGTTTTCTGATACCCAAACGGCTGCTTAAGCAAGGTCTCTAGCCGTCTTGAAAAGCTTACTCCCGAGAAACTAAAGCAGAACAGCATTGAAGGCCTCATGGAGCTGCTGCATGCCTCCCGTTTTGTAAGGCTATTCAGAACCTTACATCGAGGCTAGTCCTCCCCTTTCCTTTCATTTAGTTATAGAGCAGAGCAGGGTGAGCTTCCAACTAGGAACTGGAAGCACAAGGTTTCTTTCAGGAAAACTCATTTTCTTCGCAGAATCAGGCAGGCAGTGACTAAATCCCTGGCAACAACAATGCTTTTCAGGGATCTTTGAGGCCGCATGAACGGCGCTTTCCTAATGGGAAAACAAGCCTTGTGCCATCAGTCTCCAGTTTCTAGGTTGACACGCAGCATACACGGAGGACCAGAGCTTCCTGGCTCTATGCAGTGTTCTGTTACTGAAACGGGTGTTGAAGTCAGGTTCCTAGGAGTCTTGGAAATCTTACTACCGTTAAACTAAAGCAGGCCAGCCTTGAAGGCCTCAGGTAGCTGCTGCCTGCCTCCCGTTTTGTAAGGATATTCAGGGACTTACATGGAAGCTAGTGCTGCCCTTGACTTTCAGTCTAGTGATAGAGCAGAGCAGGGTGAGCTCCCAACTAGGAAGTGGAAGCCCAAGGTTTCTTTCAGGAAAACTCGTTTTCTTCGCAGAAGCAGGCAGGCAGTGACTAAATCCCTGGCAACAACACTGCTTTTCAGGTATCTTTGAGGCCGCATGAACGGCGCTTTCCAAATGGGAAAACAAGCCTTGTGCCATCAGTTTCCAGTTTCTAGGTTGACACGCAGCATACACGGAGGACCAGAGCTTCCTGGCTCTATGCAGTGTTCTGTTACTGAAACGGGTGTTGAAGTAAGGTTCCTAGGATTCTTGGAAATCTTACTACCGTGAAACTAAAGCAGGCCAGCCTTGAAGGCCTCAGGTAGCTGCTGCCTGCCTCCCGTTTTGTAAGGATTTTCAGGGACTTACATGGAAGCTAGTGCTGCCCTTGACTTTCACTCTAGTTATAGAGCAGAGCAGGGTGAGCTTCCAACTAGGAAGTGGAAGCCCAATGTTTCTTTCAGGAAAACTCGTTTTCTTCGCAGAAGCAGGCAGGCAGTGACTAAATCCCCGGCAACAACACTGCTTTTCAGGTATCTTTGAGGCCGCATGAACGGCGCTTTCCTAATGTGAAAACTAGCCTTGTGTCATCAGTTTCCAGTTTCTAGGTTGACACGGAGCATACACGGAGGACCAGAGCTTCCTGGCTCTATGCAGTGTTCTTTTATCGAACGGGTGCTGTGGCAGGTCCCTAAGAGTCTTGAAAAGCTTACTACCGTGAAACTAAAGCAGAACAGTGAAGAAGGCCTCATGGAGCTGCTCCACGCCTCCCGTTTGGCAAGGCAAATCAGGGCCTTCCTTCGAGGCTAGGGCTCACGTTGACTTTCACTTTAGGTATAGAGCAGAGCAGGGTGAGCTTCCAACTAGGAACTGGAAGCACAAGGTTTCTTACCGGAAAACTCAGTATCTTCTCAGAACCATGCCGGCAGTGACTAAAACCCTGGCAACAACAATGCTTTTCAGGTATATTCGAGGCGGCATGAACGGAGCTTTCATAATGGGCAAACAAGCCTTGTGCCATCACTCTCCAGTTTGTAAGTTGATACGCAGCATACACGCAGGACCCAAGCTTCCTGGTTCTAGGCAGTTTTCTGATACCCAAACGGCTGCTTAAGCAAGGTCTCTAGCCGTCTTGAAAAGCTTACTCCCGAGAAACTAAAGCAGAACAGCATTGAAGGCCTCATGGAGCTGCTGCATGCCTCCCGTTTTGTAAGGCTATTCAGAACCTTACATCGAGGCTAGTCCTCCCCTTTCCTTTCATTTAGTTATAGAGCAGAGCAGGGTGAGCTTCCAACTAGGAACTGGAAGCACAAGGTTTCTTTCAGGAAAACTCATTTTCTTCGCAGAATCAGGCAGGCAGTGACTAAATCCCTGGCAACAACAATGCTTTTCAGGGATCTTTGAGGAGGCATGAACGGCGCTTTCCTAATGGGAAAACAAGCCTTGTGCCATCAGTCTCCAGTTTCTAGGTTGACACGCAGCATACACGGAGGACCAGAGCTTCCTGGCTCTATGCAGTGTTCTGTTACTGAAACGGGTGTTGAAGTCAGGTTCCTAGGAGTCTTGGAAATCTTACTACCGTTAAACTAAAGCAGGCCAGACTTGAAGGCCTCAGGTAGCTGCTGCCTGCCTCCCGTTTTGTAAGGATTTTCAGGGACTTACATGGAAGCTAGTGCTGCCCTTGACTTTCACTCTAGTTATAGAGCAGAGCAGGGTGAGCTCCCAACTAGGAAGTGGAAGCCCAAGGTTTCTTTCAGGAAAACTCGTTTTCTTCGCAGAAGCAGGCAGGCAGTGACTAAATCCCTGGCAACAACACTGCTTTTCAGGTATCTTTGAGGCCGCATGAACGGCGCTTTCCAAATGGGAAAACAAGCCTTGTGCCATCAGTTTCCAGTTTCTAGGTTGACACGCAGCATACACGGAGGACCAGAGCTTCCTGGCTCTATGCAGTGTTCTGTTACTGAAACGGGTGTTGAAGTCAGGTTCCTAGGAGTCTTGGAAATCTTACTACCGTGAAACTAAAGCAGGCCAGCCTTGAAGGCCTCAGGTAGCTGCTGCCTGCCTCCCGTTTTGTAAGGATTTTCAGGGACTTACATGGAAGCTAGTGCTGCCCTTGACTTTCACTCTAGTTATAGAGCAGAGCAGGGTGAGCTTCCAACTAGGAAGTGGAAGCCCAATGTTTCTTTCAGGAAAACTCGTTTTCTTCGCAGAAGCAGGCAGGCAGTGACTAAATCCCCGGCAACAACACTGCTTTTCAGGTATCTTTGAGGCCGCATGAACGGCGCTTTCCTAATGTGAAAACTAGCCTTGTGTCATCAGTTTCCAGTTTCTAGGTTGACACGGAGCATACACGGAGGACCAGAGCTTCCTGGCTCTATGCAGTGTTCTTTTATCGAACGGGTGCTGTGGCAGGTCCCTAAGAGTCTTGAAAAGCTTACTACCGTGAAACTAAAGCAGAACAGTGAAGAAGGCCTCATGGAGCTGCTCCACGCCTCCCGTTTGGCAAGGCAAATCAGGGCCTTCCTTCGAGGCTAGGGCTCACGTTGACTTTCACTTTAGGTATAGAGCAGAGCAGGGTGAGCTTCCAACTAGGAACTGGAAGCACAAGGTTTCTTACCGGAAAACTCAGTATCTTCTCAGAACCATGCCGGCAGTGACTAAAACCCTGGCAACAACAATGCTTTTCAGGTATATTCGAGGCGGCATGAACGGAGCTTTCATAATGGGCAAACAAGCCTTGTGCCATCACTCTCCAGTTTGTAAGTTGATACGCAGCATACACGCAGGACCCAAGCTTCCTGGTTCTAGGCAGTTTTCTGATACCCAAACGGCTGCTTAAGCAAGGTCTCTAGCCGTCTTGAAAAGCTTACTCCCGTGAAACTAAAGCAGAACAGCATTGAAGGCCTCATGGAGCTGCTGCATGCCTCCCGTTTTGTAAGGCTATTCAGAACCTTACATCGAGGCTAGTCCTCTCCTTTCCTTTCATTTACTTATAGAGCAGAGCAGGGTGAGCTTCCAACTAGGAACTGGAAGCACAAGGTTTCTTTCAGGAAAACTCAGTATCTTCTCAGAACCATGCCGGCAGTGACTAAAACCCTGGCAACAACAATGCTTTTCAGGTATATTCGAGGCGGCATGAACGGAGCTTTCATAATGGGCAAACAAGCCTTGTGCCATCACTCTCCAGTTTGTAAGTTGATACGCAGCATACACGCAGGACCCAAGCTTCCTGGTTCTAGGCAGTTTTCTGATACCCAAACGGCTGCTTAAGCAAGGTCTCTAGCCGTCTTGAAAAGCTTACTCCCGTGAAACTAAAGCAGAACAGCATTGAAGGCCTCATGGAGCTGCTGCATGCCTCCCGTTTTGTAAGGCTATTCAGAACCTTACATCGAGGCTAGTCCTCTCCTTTCCTTTCATTTAGTTATAGAGCAGAGCAGGGTGAGCTTCCAACTAGGAACTGGAAGCACAAGGTTTCTTTCAGGAAAACTCAGTATCTTCTCAGAACCATGCCGGCAGTGACTAAAACCCTGGCAACAACAATGCTTTTCAGGTGTATTCGAGGCGGCATGAACGGAGCTTTCATAATGGGCAAACAAGCCTTGTGCCATCACTCTCCAGTTTGTAAGTTGATACGCAGCATACACGCAAGACCCAAGCTTCCTGGTTCTAGGCAGTTTTCTGATACCCAAACGGCTGCTTAAGCAAGGTCTCTAGCCGTCTTGAAAAGCTTACTCCCGTGAAACTAAAGCAGAACAGCATTGAAGGCCTCATGGAGCTGCTGCATGCCTCCCGTTTTGTAAGGCTATTCAGAACCTTACATCGAGGCTAGTCCTCCCCTTTCCTTTCATTTAGTTATAGAGCAGAGCAGGGTGAGCTTCCAACTAGGAACTGGAAGCACAAGGTTTCTTTCAGGAAAACTCATTTTCTTCGCAGAATCAGGCAGGCAGTGACTAAATCCCTGGCAACAACAATGCTTTTCAGGGATCTTTGAGGCCGCATGAACGGCGCTTTCCTAATGGGAAAACAAGCCTTGTGCCATCAGTCTCCAGTTTCTAGGTTGACACGCAGCATACACGGAGGACCAGAGCTTCCTGGCTCTATGCAGTGTTCTGTTACTGAAACGGGTGTTGAAGTCAGGTTCCTAGGAGTCTTGGAAATCTTACTACCGTGAAACTAAAGCAGGCCAGCCTTGAAGGCCTCAGGTAGCTGCTGCCTGCCTCCCGTTTTGTAAGGATTTTCAGGGACTTACATGGAAGCTAGTGCTGCCCTTGACTTTCACTCTAGTTATAGAGCAGAGCAGGGTGAGCTTCCAACTAGGAAGTGGAAGCCCAATGTTTCTTTCAGGAAAACTCGTTTTCTTCGCAGAAGCAGGCAGGCAGTGACTAAATCCCCGGCAACAACACTGCTTTTCAGGTATCTTTGAGGCCGCATGAACGGCGCTTTCCTAATGTGAAAACTAGCCTTGTGTCATCAGTTTCCAGTTTCTAGGTTGACACGGAGCATACACGGAGGACCAGAGCTTCCTGGCTCTATGCAGTGTTCTTTTATCGAACGGGTGCTGTGGCAGGTCCCTAAGAGTCTTGAAAAGCTTACTACCGTGAAACTAAAGCAGAACAGTGAAGAAGGCCTCATGGAGCTGCTCCACGCCTCCCGTTTGGCAAGGCAAATCAGGGCCTTCCTTCGAGGCTAGGGCTCACGTTGACTTTCACTTTAGGTATAGAGCAGAGCAGGGTGAGCTTCCAACTAGGAACTGGAAGCACAAGGTTTCTTACCGGAAAACTCAGTATCTTCTCAGAACCATGCCGGCAGTGACTAAAACCCTGGCAACAACAATGCTTTTCAGGTATATTCGAGGCGGCATGAACGGAGCTTTCATAATGGGCAAACAAGCCTTGTGCCATCACTCTCCAGTTTGTAAGTTGATACGCAGCATACACGCAGGACCCAAGCTTCCTGGTTCTAGGCAGTTTTCTGATACCCAAACGGCTGCTTAAGCAAGGTCTCTAGCCGTCTTGAAAAGCTTACTCCCGAGAAACTAAAGCAGAACAGCATTGAAGGCCTCATGGAGCTGCTGCATGCCTCCCGTTTTGTAAGGCTATTCAGAACCTTACATCGAGGCTAGTCCTCCCCTTTCCTTTCATTTAGTTATAGAGCAGAGCAGGGTGAGCTTCCAACTAGGAACTGGAAGCACAAGGTTTCTTTCAGGAAAACTCATTTTCTTCGCAGAATCAGGCAGGCAGTGACTAAATCCCTGGCAACAACAATGCTTTTCAGGGATCTTTGAGGCCGCATGAACGGCGCTTTCCTAATGGGAAAACAAGCCTTGTGCCATCAGTCTCCAGTTTCTAGGTTGACACGCAGCATACACGGAGGACCAGAGCTTCCTGGCTCTATGCAGTGTTCTGTTACTGAAACGGGTGTTGAAGTCAGGTTCCTAGGAGTCTTGGAAATCTTACTACCGTTAAACTAAAGCAGGCCAGCCTTGAAGGCCTCAGGTAGCTGCTGCCTGCCTCCCGTTTTGTAAGGATATTCAGGGACTTACATGGAAGCTAGTGCTGCCCTTGACTTTCACTCTAGTTATAGAGCAGAGCAGGGTGAGCTTCCAACTAGGAAGTGGAAGCCCAATGTTTCTTTCAGGAAAACTCGTTTTCTTCGCAGAAGCAGGCAGGCAGTGACTAAATCCCCGGCAACAACACTGCTTTTCAGGTATCTTTGAGGCCGCATGAACGGCGCTTTCCTAATGTGAAAACTAGCCTTGTGTCATCAGTTTCCAGTTTCTAGGTTGACACGGAGCATACACGGAGGACCAGAGCTTCCTGGCTCTATGCAGTGTTCTTTTATCGAACGGGTGCTGTGGCAGGTCCCTAAGAGTCTTGAAAAGCTTACTACCGTGAAACTAAAGCAGAACAGTGAAGAAGGCCTCATGGAGCTGCTCCACGCCTCCCGTTTGGCAAGGCAAATCAGGGCCTTCCTTCGAGGCTAGGGCTCACGTTGACTTTCACTTTAGGTATAGAGCAGAGCAGGGTGAGCTTCCAACTAGGAACTGGAAGCACAAGGTTTCTTACCGGAAAACTCAGTATCTTCTCAGAACCATGCCGGCAGTGACTAAAACCCTGGCAACAACAATGCTTTTCAGGTATATTCGAGGCGGCATGAACGGAGCTTTCATAATGGGCAAACAAGCCTTGTGCCATCACTCTCCAGTTTGTAAGTTGATACGCAGCATACACGCAGGACCCAAGCTTCCTGGTTCTAGGCAGTTTTCTGATACCCAAACGGCTGCTTAAGCAAGGTCTCTAGCCGTCTTGAAAAGCTTACTCCCGTGAAACTAAAGCAGAAGAGCATTGAAGGCCTCATGGAGCTGCTGCATGCCTCCCGTTTTGTAAGGCTATTCAGAACCTTACATCGAGGCTAGTCCTCTCCTTTCCTTTCATTTAGTTATAGAGCAGAGCAGGGTGAGCTTCCAACTAGGAACTGGAAGCACAAGGTTTCTTTCAGGAAAACTCAGTATCTTCTCAGAACCATGCCGGCAGTGACTAAAACCCTGGCAACAACAATGCTTTTCAGGTATATTCGAGGCGGCATGAACGGAGCTTTCATAATGGGCAAACAAGCCTTGTGCCATCACTCTCCAGTTTGTAAGTTGATACGCAGCATACACGCAGGACCCAAGCTTCCTGGTTCTAGGCAGTTTTCTGATACCCAAACGGCTGCTTAAGCAAGGTCTCTAGCCGTCTTGAAAAGCTTACTCCCGTGAAACTAAAGCAGAACAGCATTGAAGGCCTCATGGAGCTGCTGCATGCCTCCCGTTTTGTAAGGCTATTCAGAACCTTACATCGAGGCTAGTCCTCTCCTTTCCTTTCATTTAGTTATAGAGCAGAGCAGGGTGAGCTTCCAACTAGGAACTGGAAGCACAAGGTTTCTTTCAGGAAAACTCAGTATCTTCTCAGAACCATGCCGGCAGTGACTAAAACCCTGGCAACAACAATGCTTTTCAGGTATATTCGAGGCGGCATGAACGGAGCTTTCATAATGGGCAAACAAGCCTTGTGCCATCACTCTCCAGTTTGTAAGTTGATACGCAGCATACACGCAAGACCCAAGCTTCCTGGTTCTAGGCAGTTTTCTGATACCCAAACGGCTGCTTAAGCAAGGTCTCTAGCCGTCTTGAAAAGCTTACTCCCGTGAAACTAAAGCAGAACAGCATTGAAGGCCTCATGGAGCTGCTGCATGCCTCCCGTTTTGTAAGGCTATTCAGAACCTTACATCGAGGCTAGTCCTCCCCTTTCCTTTCATTTAGTTATAGAGCAGAGCAGGGTGAGCTTCCAACTAGGAACTGGAAGCACAAGGTTTCTTTCAGGAAAACTCATTTTCTTCGCAGAATCAGGCAGGCAGTGACTAAATCCCTGGCAACAACAATGCTTTTCAGGGATCTTTGAGGCCGCATGAACGGCGCTTTCCTAATGGGAAAACAAGCCTTGTGCCATCAGTCTCCAGTTTCTAGGTTGACACGCAGCATACACGGAGGACCAGAGCTTCCTGGCTCTATGCAGTGTTCTGTTACTGAAACGGGTGTTGAAGTCAGGTTCCTAGGAGTCTTGGAAATCTTACTACCGTGAAACTAAAGCAGGCCAGCCTTGAAGGCCTCAGGTAGCTGCTGCCTGCCTCCCGTTTTGTAAGGATTTTCAGGGACTTACATGGAAGCTAGTGCTGCCCTTGACTTTCACTCTAGTTATAGAGCAGAGCAGGGTGAGCTTCCAACTAGGAAGTGGAAGCCCAATGTTTCTTTCAGGAAAACTCGTTTTCTTCGCAGAAGCAGGCAGGCAGTGACTAAATCCCCGGCAACAACACTGCTTTTCAGGTATCTTTGAGGCCGCATGAACGGCGCTTTCCTAATGTGAAAACTAGCCTTGTGTCATCAGTTTCCAGTTTCTAGGTTGACACGGAGCATACACGGAGGACCAGAGCTTCCTGGCTCTATGCAGTGTTCTTTTATCGAACGGGTGCTGTGGCAGGTCCCTAAGAGTCTTGAAAAGCTTACTACCGTGAAACTAAAGCAGAACAGTGAAGAAGGCCTCATGGAGCTGCTCCACGCCTCCCGTTTGGCAAGGCAAATCAGGGCCTTCCTTCGAGGCTAGGGCTCACGTTGACTTTCACTTTAGGTATAGAGCAGAGCAGGGTGAGCTTCCAACTAGGAACTGGAAGCACAAGGTTTCTTACCGGAAAACTCAGTATCTTCTCAGAACCATGCCGGCAGTGACTAAAACCCTGGCAACAACAATGCTTTTCAGGTATATTCGAGGCGGCATGAACGGAGCTTTCATAATGGGCAAACAAGCCTTGTGCCATCACTCTCCAGTTTGTAAGTTGATACGCAGCATACACGCAGGACCCAAGCTTCCTGGTTCTAGGCAGTTTTCTGATACCCAAACGGCTGCTTAAGCAAGGTCTCTAGCCGTCTTGAAAAGCTTACTCCCAAGAAACTAAAGCAGAACAGCATTGAAGGCCTCATGGAGCTGCTGCATGCCTCCCGTTTTGTAAGGCTATTCAGAACCTTACATCGAGGCTAGTCCTCCCCTTTCCTTTCATTTAGTTATAGAGCAGAGCAGGGTGAGCTTCCAACTAGGAACTGGAAGCACAAGGTTTCTTTCAGGAAAACTCATTTTCTTCGCAGAATCAGGCAGGCAGTGACTAAATCCCTGGCAACAACAATGCTTTTCAGGGATCTTTGAGGCCGCATGAACGGCGCTTTCCTAATGGGAAAACAAGCCTTGTGCCATCAGTCTCCAGTTTCTAGGTTGACACGCAGCATACACGGAGGACCAGAGCTTCCTGGCTCTATGCAGTGTTCTGTTACTGAAACGGGTGTTGAAGTCAGGTTCCTAGGAGTCTTGGAAATCTTACTACCGTTAAACTAAAGCAGGCCAGCCTTGAAGGCCTCAGGTAGCTGCTGCCTGCCTCCCGTTTTGTAAGGATATTCAGGGACTTACATGGAAGCTAGTGCTGCCCTTGACTTTCACTCTAGTTATAGAGCAGAGCAGGGTGAGCTTCCAACTAGGAAGTGGAAGCCCAATGTTTCTTTCAGGAAAACTCGTTTTCTTCGCAGAAGCAGGCAGGCAGTGACTAAATCCCCGGCAACAACACTGCTTTTCAGGTATCTTTGAGGCCGCATGAACGGCGCTTTCCTAATGTGAAAACTAGCCTTGTGTCATCAGTTTCCAGTTTCTAGGTTGACACGGAGCATACACGGAGGACCAGAGCTTCCTGGCTCTATGCAGTGTTCTTTTATCGAACGGGTGCTGTGGCAGGTCCCTAAGAGTCTTGAAAAGCTTACTACCGTGAAACTAAAGCAGAACAGTGAAGAAGGCCTCATGGAGCTGCTCCACGCCTCCCGTTTGGCAAGGCAAATCAGGGCCTTCCTTCGAGGCTAGGGCTCACGTTGACTTTCACTTTAGGTATAGAGCAGAGCAGGGTGAGCTTCCAACTAGGAACTGGAAGCACAAGGTTTCTTACCGGAAAACTCAGTATCTTCTCAGAACCATGCCGGCAGTGACTAAAACCCTGGCAACAACAATGCTTTTCAGGTATATTCGAGGCGGCATGAACGGAGCTTTCATAATGGGCAAACAAGCCTTGTGCCATCACTCTCCAGTTTGTAAGTTGATACGCAGCATACACGCAGGACCCAAGCTTCCTGGTTCTAGGCAGTTTTCTGATACCCAAACGGCTGCTTAAGCAAGGTCTCTAGCCGTCTTGAAAAGCTTACTCCCGTGAAACTAAAGCAGAACAGCATTGAAGGCCTCATGGAGCTGCTGCATGCCTCCCGTTTTGTAAGGCTATTCAGAACCTTACATCGAGGCTAGTCCTCTCCTTTCCTTTCATTTAGTTATAGAGCAGAGCAGGGTGAGCTTCCAACTAGGAACTGGAAGCACAAGGTTTCTTTCAGGAAAACTCAGTATCTTCTCAGAACCATGCCGGCAGTGACTAAAACCCTGGCAACAACAATGCTTTTCAGGTATATTCGAGGCGGCATGAACGGAGCTTTCATAATGGGCAAACAAGCCTTGTGCCATCACTCTCCAGTTTGTAAGTTGATACGCAGCATACACGCAGGACCCAAGCTTCCTGGTTCTAGGCAGTTTTCTGATACCCAAACGGCTGCTTAAGCAAGGTCTCTAGCCGTCTTGAAAAGCTTACTCCCGTGAAACTAAAGCAGAACAGCATTGAAGGCCTCATGGAGCTGCTGCATGCCTCCCGTTTTGTAAGGCTATTCAGAACCTTACATCGAGGCTAGTCCTCTCCTTTCCTTTCATTTAGTTATAGAGCAGAGCAGGGTGAGCTTCCAACTAGGAACTGGAAGCACAAGGTTTCTTTCAGGAAAACTCAGTATCTTCTCAGAACCATGCCGGCAGTGACTAAAACCCTGGCAACAACAATGCTTTTCAGGTATATTCGAGGCGGCATGAACGGAGCTTTCATAATGGGCAAACAAGCCTTGTGCCATCACTCTCCAGTTTGTAAGTTGATACGCAGCATACACGCAGGACCCAAGCTTCCTGGTTCTAGGCAGTTTTCTGATACCCAAACGGCTGCTTAAGCAAGGTCTCTAGCCGTCTTGAAAAGCTTACTCCCGTGAAACTAAAGCAGAACAGCATTGAAGGCCTCATGGAGCTGCTGCATGCCTCCCGTTTTGTAAGGCTATTCAGAACCTTACATCGAGGCTAGTCCTCCCCTTTCCTTTCATTTAGTTATAGAGCAGAGCAGGGTGAGCTTCCAACTAGGAACTGGAAGCACAAGGTTTCTTTCAGGAAAACTCATTTTCTTCGCAGAATCAGGCAGGCAGTGACTAAATCCCTGGCAACAACAATGCTTTTCAGGGATCTTTGAGGCCGCATGAACGGCGCTTTCCTAATGGGAAAACAAGCCTTGTGCCATCAGTCTCCAGTTTCTAGGTTGACACGCAGCATACACGGAGGACCAGAGCTTCCTGGCTCTATGCAGTGTTCTGTTACTGAAACGGGTGTTGAAGTCAGGTTCCTAGGAGTCTTGGAAATCTTACTACCGTGAAACTAAAGCAGGCCAGCCTTGAAGGCCTCAGGTAGCTGCTGCCTGCCTCCCGTTTTGTAAGGATTTTCAGGGACTTACATGGAAGCTAGTGCTGCCCTTGACTTTCACTCTAGTTATAGAGCAGAGCAGGGTGAGCTTCCAACTAGGAAGTGGAAGCCCAATGTTTCTTTCAGGAAAACTCGTTTTCTTCGCAGAAGCAGGCAGGCAGTGACTAAATCCCCGGCAACAACACTGCTTTTCAGGTATCTTTGAGGCCGCATGAACGGCGCTTTCCTAATGTGAAAACTAGCCTTGTGTCATCAGTTTCCAGTTTCTAGGTTGACACGGAGCATACACGGAGGACCAGAGCTTCCTGGCTCTATGCAGTGTTCTTTTATCGAACGGGTGCTGTGGCAGGTCCCTAAGAGTCTTGAAAAGCTTACTACCGTGAAACTAAAGCAGAACAGTGAAGAAGGCCTCATGGAGCTGCTCCACGCCTCCCGTTTGGCAAGGCAAATCAGGGCCTTCCTTCGAGGCTAGGGCTCACGTTGACTTTCACTTTAGGTATAGAGCAGAGCAGGGTGAGCTTCCAACTAGGAACTGGAAGCACAAGGTTTCTTACCGGAAAACTCAGTATCTTCTCAGAACCATGCCGGCAGTGACTAAAACCCTGGCAACAACAATGCTTTTCAGGTATATTCGAGGCGGCATGAACGGAGCTTTCATAATGGGCAAACAAGCCTTGTGCCATCACTCTCCAGTTTGTAAGTTGATACGCAGCATACACGCAGGACCCAAGCTTCCTGGTTCTAGGCAGTTTTCTGATACCCAAACGGCTGCTTAAGCAAGGTCTCTAGCCGTCTTGAAAAGCTTACTCCCGTGAAACTAAAGCAGAACAGCATTGAAGGCCTCATGGAGCTGCTGCATGCCTCCCGTTTTGTAAGGCTATTCAGAACCTTACATCGAGGCTAGTCCTCTCCTTTCCTTTCATTTAGTTATAGAGCAGAGCAGGGTGAGCTTCCAACTAGGAACTGGAAGCACAAGGTTTCTTTCAGGAAAACTCAGTATCTTCTCAGAACCATGCCGGCAGTGACTAAAACCCTGGCAACAACAATGCTTTTCAGGTATATTCGAGGCGGCATGAACGGAGCTTTCATAATGGGCAAACAAGCCTTGTGCCATCACTCTCCAGTTTGTAAGTTGATACGCAGCATACACGCAGGACCCAAGCTTCCTGGTTCTAGGCAGTTTTCTGATACCCAAACGGCTGCTTAAGCAAGGTCTCTAGCCGTCTTGAAAAGCTTACTCCCGTGAAACTAAAGCAGAACAGCATTGAAGGCCTCATGGAGCTGCTGCATGCCTCCCGTTTTGTAAGGCTATTCAGAACCTTACATCGAGGCTAGTCCTCTCCTTTCCTTTCATTTAGTTATAGAGCAGAGCAGGGTGAGCTTCCAACTAGGAACTGGAAGCACAAGGTTTCTTTCAGGAAAACTCAGTATCTTCTCAGAACCATGCCGGCAGTGACTAAAACCCTGGCAACAACAATGCTTTTCAGGTATATTCGAGGCGGCATGAACGGAGCTTTCATAATGGGCAAACAAGCCTTGTGCCATCACTCTCCAGTTTGTAAGTTGATACGCAGCATACACGCAGGACCCAAGCTTCCTGGTTCTAGGCAGTTTTCTGATACCCAAACGGCTGCTTAAGCAAGGTCTCTAGCCGTCTTGAAAAGCTTACTCCCGTGAAACTAAAGCAGAACAGCATTGAAGTCCTCATGGAGCTGCTGCATGCCTCCCGTTTTGTAAGGCTATTCAGAACCTTACATCGAGGCTAGTCCTCCCCTTTCCTTTCATTTAGTTATAGAGCAGAGCAGGGTGAGCTTCCAACTAGGAACTGGAAGCACAAGGTTTCTTTCAGGAAAACTCATTTTCTTCGCAGAATCAGGCAGGCAGTGACTAAATCCCTGGCAACAACAATGCTTTTCAGGGATCTTTGAGGCCGCATGAACGGCGCTTTCCTAATGGGAAAACAAGCCTTGTGCCATCAGTCTCCAGTTTCTAGGTTGACACGCAGCATACACGGAGGACCAGAGCTTCCTGGCTCTATGCAGTGTTCTGTTACTGAAACGGGTGTTGAAGTCAGGTTCCTAGGAGTCTTGGAAATCTTACTACCGTGAAACTAAAGCAGGCCAGCCTTGAAGGCCTCAGGTAGCTGCTGCCTGCCTCCCGTTTTGTAAGGATTTTCAGGGACTTACATGGAAGCTAGTGCTGCCCTTGACTTTCACTCTAGTTATAGAGCAGAGCAGGGTGAGCTTCCAACTAGGAAGTGGAAGCCCAATGTTTCTTTCAGGAAAACTCGTTTTCTTCGCAGAAGCAGGCAGGCAGTGACTAAATCCCCGGCAACAACACTGCTTTTCAGGTATCTTTGAGGCCGCATGAACGGCGCTTTCCTAATGTGAAAACTAGCCTTGTGTCATCAGTTTCCAGTTTCTAGGTTGACACGGAGCATACACGGAGGACCAGAGCTTCCTGGCTCTATGCAGTGTTCTTTTATCGAACGGGTGCTGTGGCAGGTCCCTAAGAGTCTTGAAAAGCTTACTACCGTGAAACTAAAGCAGAACAGTGAAGAAGGCCTCATGGAGCTGCTCCACGCCTCCCGTTTGGCAAGGCAAATCAGGGCCTTCCTTCGAGGCTAGGGCTCACGTTGACTTTCACTTTAGGTATAGAGCAGAGCAGGGTGAGCTTCCAACTAGGAACTGGAAGCACAAGGTTTCTTACCGGAAAACTCAGTATCTTCTCAGAACCATGCCGGCAGTGACTAAAACCCTGGCAACAACAATGCTTTTCAGGTATATTCGAGGCGGCATGAACGGAGCTTTCATAATGGGCAAACAAGCCTTGTGCCATCACTCTCCAGTTTGTAAGTTGATACGCAGCATACACGCAGGACCCAAGCTTCCTGGTTCTAGGCAGTTTTCTGATACCCAAACGGCTGCTTAAGCAAGGTCTCTAGCCGTCTTGAAAAGCTTACTCCCGTGAAACTAAAGCAGAACAGCATTGAAGGCCTCATGGAGCTGCTGCATGCCTCCCGTTTTGTAAGGCTATTCAGAACCTTACATCGAGGCTAGTCCTCTCCTTTCCTTTCATTTAGTTATAGAGCAGAGCAGGGTGAGCTTCCAACTAGGAACTGGAAGCACAAGGTTTCTTTCAGGAAAACTCAGTATCTTCTCAGAACCATGCCGGCAGTGACTAAAACCCTGGCAACAACAATGCTTTTCAGGTATATTCGAGGCGGCATGAACGGAGCTTTCATAATGGGCAAACAAGCCTTGTGCCATCACTCTCCAGTTTGTAAGTTGATACGCAGCATACACGCAGGACCCAAGCTTCCTGGTTCTAGGCAGTTTTCTGATACCCAAACGGCTGCTTAAGCAAGGTCTCTAGCCGTCTTGAAAAGCTTACTCCCGTGAAACTAAAGCAGAACAGCATTGAAGGCCTCATGGAGCTGCTGCATGCCTCCCGTTTTGTAAGGCTATTCAGAACCTTACATCGAGGCTAGTCCTCTCCTTTCCTTTCATTTAGTTATAGAGCAGAGCAGGGTGAGCTTCCAACTAGGAACTGGAAGCACAAGGTTTCTTTCAGGAAAACTCAGTATCTTCTCAGAACCATGCTGGCAGTGACTAAAACCCTGGCAACAACAATGCTTTTCAGGTATATTCGAGGCAGCATGAACGGAGCTTTCATAATGGGCAAACAAGCCTTGTGCCATCACTCTCCAGTTTGTAAGTTGATACGCAGCATACACGCAAGACCCAAGCTTCCTGGTTCTAGGCAGTTTTCTGATACCCAAACGGCTGCTTAAGCAAGGTCTCTAGCCGTCTTGAAAAGCTTACTCCCGTGAAACTAAAGCAGAACAGCATTGAAGGCCTCATGGAGCTGCTGCATGCCTCCCGTTTTGTAAGGCTATTCAGAACCTTACATCGAGGCTAGTCCTCCCCTTTCCTTTCATTTAGTTATAGAGCAGAGCAGGGTGAGCTTCCAACTAGGAACTGGAAGCACAAGGTTTCTTTCAGGAAAACTCATTTTCTTCGCAGAATCAGGCAGGCAGTGACTAAATCCCTGGCAACAACAATGCTTTTCAGGGATCTTTGAGGCCGCATGAACGGCGCTTTCCTAATGGGAAAACAAGCCTTGTGCCATCAGTCTCCAGTTTCTAGGTTGACACGCAGCATACACGGAGGACCAGAGCTTCCTGGCTCTATGCAGTGTTCTGTTACTGAAACGGGTGTTGAAGTCAGGTTCCTAGGAGTCTTGGAAATCTTACTACCGTGAAACTAAAGCAGGCCAGCCTTGAAGGCCTCAGGTAGCTGCTGCCTGCCTCCCGTTTTGTAAGGATTTTCAGGGACTTACATGGAAGCTAGTGCTGCCCTTGACTTTCACTCTAGTTATAGAGCAGAGCAGGGTGAGCTTCCAACTAGGAAGTGGAAGCCCAATGTTTCTTTCAGGAAAACTCGTTTTCTTCGCAGAAGCAGGCAGGCAGTGACTAAATCCCCGGCAACAACACTGCTTTTCAGGTATCTTTGAGGCCGCATGAACGGCGCTTTCCTAATGTGAAAACTAGCCTTGTGTCATCAGTTTCCAGTTTCTAGGTTGACACGGAGCATACACGGAGGACCAGAGCTTCCTGGCTCTATGCAGTGTTCTTTTATCGAACGGGTGCTGTGGCAGGTCCCTAAGAGTCTTGAAAAGCTTACTACCGTGAAAGTAAAGCAGAACAGTGAAGAAGGCCTCATGGAGCTGCTCCACGCCTCCCGTTTGGCAAGGCAAATCAGGGCCTTCCTTCGAGGCTAGGGCTCACGTTGACTTTCACTTTAGGTATAGAGCAGAGCAGGGTGAGCTTCCAACTAGGAACTGGAAGCACAAGGTTTCTTACCGGAAAACTCAGTATCTTCTCAGAACCATGCCGGCAGTGACTAAAACCCTGGCAACAACAATGCTTTTCAGGTATATTCGAGGCGGCATGAACGGAGCTTTCATAATGGGCAAACAAGCCTTGTGCCATCACTCTCCAGTTTGTAAGTTGATACGCAGCATACACGCAGGACCCAAGCTTCCTGGTTCTAGGCAGTTTTCTGATACCCAAACGGCTGCTTAAGCAAGGTCTCTAGCCGTCTTGAAAAGCTTACTCCCGAGAAACTAAAGCAGAACAGCATTGAAGGCCTCATGGAGCTGCTGCATGCCTCCCGTTTTGTAAGGCTATTCAGAACCTTACATCGAGGCTAGTCCTCCCCTTTCCTTTCATTTAGTTATAGAGCAGAGCAGGGTGAGCTTCCAACTAGGAACTGGAAGCACAAGGTTTCTTTCAGGAAAACTCATTTTCTTCGCAGAATCAGGCAGGCAGTGACTAAATCCCTGGCAACAACAATGCTTTTCAGGGATCTTTGAGGCCGCATGAACGGCGCTTTCCTAATGGGAAAACAAGCCTTGTGCCATCAGTCTCCAGTTTCTAGGTTGACACGCAGCATACACGGAGGACCAGAGCTTCCTGGCTCTATGCAGTGTTCTGTTACTGAAACGGGTGTTGAAGTCAGGTTCCTAGGAGTCTTGGAAATCTTACTACCGTTAAACTAAAGCAGGCCAGCCTTGAAGGCCTCAGGTAGCTGCTGCCTGCCTCCCGTTTTGTAAGGATATTCAGGGACTTACATGGAAGCTAGTGCTGCCCTTGACTTTCACTCTAGTTATAGAGCAGAGCAGGGTGAGCTCCCAACTAGGAAGTGGAAGCCCAAGGTTTCTTTCAGGAAAACTCGTTTTCTTCGCAGAAGCAGGCAGGCAGTGACTAAATCCCCGGCAACAACACTGCTTTTCAGGTATCTTTGAGGCCGCATGAACGGCGCTTTCCTAATGTGAAAACTAGCCTTGTGTCATCAGTTTCCAGTTTCTAGGTTGACACGGAGCATACACGGAGGACCAGAGCTTCCTGGCTCTATGCAGTGTTCTTTTATCGAACGGGTGCTGTGGCAGGTCCCTAAGAGTCTTGAAAAGCTTACTACCGTGAAACTAAAGCAGAACAGTGAAGAAGGCCTCATGGAGCTGCTCCACGCCTCCCGTTTGGCAAGGCAAATCAGGGCCTTCCTTCGAGGCTAGGGCTCACGTTGACTTTCACTTTAGGTATAGAGCAGAGCAGGGTGAGCTTCCAACTAGGAACTGGAAGCACAAGGTTTCTTACCGGAAAACTCAGTATCTTCTCAGAACCATGCCGGCAGTGACTAAAACCCTGGCAACAACAATGCTTTTCAGGTATATTCGAGGCGGCATGAACGGAGCTTTCATAATGGGCAAACAAGCCTTGTGCCATCACTCTCCAGTTTGTAAGTTGATACGCAGCATACACGCAGGACCCAAGCTTCCTGGTTCTAGGCAGTTTTCTGATACCCAAACGGCTGCTTAAGCAAGGTCTCTAGCCGTCTTGAAAAGCTTACTCCCGTGAAACTAAAGCAGAACAGCATTGAAGTCCTCATGGAGCTGCTGCATGCCTCCCGTTTTGTAAGGCTATTCAGAACCTTACATCGAGGCTAGTCCTCTCCTTTCCTTTCATTTAGTTATAGAGCAGAGCAGGGTGAGCTTCCAACTAGGAACTGGAAGCACAAGGTTTCTTTCAGGAAAACTCAGTATCTTCTCAGAACCATGCCGGCAGTGACTAAAACCCTGGCAACAACAATGCTTTTCAGGTATATTCGAGGCGGCATGAACGGAGCTTTCATAATGGGCAAACAAGCCTTGTGCCATCACTCTCCAGTTTGTAAGTTGATACGCAGCATACACGCAGGACCCAAGCTTCCTGGTTCTAGGCAGTTTTCTGATACCCAAACGGCTGCTTAAGCAAGGTCTCTAGCCGTCTTGAAAAGCTTACTCCCGTGAAACTAAAGCAGAACAGCATTGAAGGCCTCATGGAGCTGCTGCATGCCTCCCGTTTTGTAAGGCTATTCAGAACCTTACATCGAGGCTAGTCCTCCCCTTTCCTTTCATTTAGTTATAGAGCAGAGCAGGGTGAGCTTCCAACTAGGAACTGGAAGCACAAGGTTTCTTTCAGGAAAACTCATTTTCTTCGCAGAATCAGGCAGGCAGTGACTAAATCCCTGGCAACAACAATGCTTTTCAGGGATCTTTGAGGCCGCATGAACGGCGCTTTCCTAATGGGAAAACAAGCCTTGTGCCATCAGTCTCCAGTTTCTAGGTTGACACGCAGCATACACGGAGGACCAGAGCTTCCTGGCTCTATGCAGTGTTCTGTTACTGAAACGGGTGTTGAAGTCAGGTTCCTAGGAGTCTTGGAAATCTTACTACCGTTAAACTAAAGCAGGCCAGCCTTGAAGGCCTCAGGTAGCTGCTGCCTGCCTCCCGTTTTGTAAGGATATTCAGGGATTTACATGGAAGCTAGTGCTGCCCTTGACTTTCACTCTAGTTATAGAGCAGAGCAGGGTGAGCTCCCAACTAGGAAGTGGAAGCCCAAGGTTTCTTTCAGGAAAACTCGTTTTCTTCGCAGAAGCAGGCAGGCAGTGACTAAATCCCTGGCAACAACACTGCTTTTCAGGTATCTTTGAGGCCGCATGAACGGCGCTTTCCTAATGTGAATACTAGCCTTGTGTCATCAGTTTCCAGTTTCTAGGTTGACACGGAGCATACACGGAGGACCAGAGCTTCCTGGCTCTATGCAGTGTTCTTTTATCGAACGGGTGCTGTGGCAGGTCCCTAAGAGTCTTGAAAAGCTTACTACCGTGAAACTAAAGCAGAACAGTGAAGAAGGCCTCATGGAGCTGCTCCACGCCTCCCGTTTGGCAAGGCAAATCAGGGCCTTCCTTCGAGGCTAGGGCTCACGTTGACTTTCACTTTAGGTATAGAGCAGAGCAGGGTGAGCTTCCAACTAGGAACTGGAAGCACAAGGTTTCTTACCGGAAAACTCAGTATCTTCTCAGAACCATGCCGGCAGTGACTAAAACCCTGGCAACAACAATGCTTTTCAGGTATATTCGAGGCGGCATGAACGGAGCTTTCATAATGGGCAAACAAGCCTTGTGCCATCACTCTCCAGTTTGTAAGTTGATACGCAGCATACACGCAGGACCCAAGCTTCCTGGTTCTAGGCAGTTTTCTGATACCCAAACGGCTGCTTAAGCAAGGTCTCTAGCCGTCTTGAAAAGCTTACTCCCGTGAAACTAAAGCAGAACAGCATTGAAGGCCTCATGGAGCTGCTGCATGCCTCCCGTTTTGTAAGGCTATTCAGAACCTTACATCGAGGCTAGTCCTCTCCTTTCCTTTCATTTAGTTATAGAGCAGAGCAGGGTGAGCTTCCAACTAGGAACTGGAAGCACAAGGTTTCTTTCAGGAAAACTCAGTATCTTCTCAGAACCATGCCGGCAGTGACTAAAACCCTGGCAACAACAATGCTTTTCAGGTATATTCGAGGCGGCATGAACGGAGCTTTCATAATGGGCAAACAAGCCTTGTGCCATCACTCTCCAGTTTGTAAGTTGATACGCAGCATACACGCAGGACCCAAGCTTCCTGGTTCTAGGCAGTTTTCTGATACCCAAACGGCTGCTTAAGCAAGGTCTCTAGCCGTCTTGAAAAGCTTACTCCCGTGAAACTAAAGCAGAACAGCATTGAAGGCCTCATGGAGCTGCTGCATGCCTCCCGTTTTGTAAGGCTATTCAGAACCTTACATCGAGGCTAGTCCTCCCCTTTCCTTTCATTTAGTTATAGAGCAGAGCAGGGTGAGCTTCCAACTAGGAACTGGAAGCACAAGGTTTCTTTCAGGAAAACTCATTTTCTTCGCAGAATCAGGCAGGCAGTGACTAAATCCCTGGCAACAACAATGCTTTTCAGGGATCTTTGAGGCCGCATGAACGGCGCTTTCCTAATGGGAAAACAAGCCTTGTGCCATCAGTCTCCAGTTTCTAGGTTGACACGCAGCATACACGGAGGACCAGAGCTTCCTGGCTCTATGCAGTGTTCTGTTACTGAAACGGGTGTTGAAGTCAGGTTCCTAGGAGTCTTGGAAATCTTACTACCGTTAAACTAAAGCAGGCCAGCCTTGAAGGCCTCAGGTAGCTGCTGCCTGCCTCCCGTTTTGTAAGGATATTCAGGGATTTACATGGAAGCTAGTGCTGCCCTTGACTTTCACTCTAGTTATAGAGCAGAGCAGGGTGAGCTCCCAACTAGGAAGTGGAAGCCCAAGGTTTCTTTCAGGAAAACTCGTTTTCTTCGCAGAAGCAGGCAGGCAGTGACTAAATCCCTGGCAACAACACTGCTTTTCAGGTATCTTTGAGGCCGCATGAACGGCGCTTTCCTAATGTGAATACTAGCCTTGTGTCATCAGTTTCCAGTTTCTAGGTTGACACGGAGCATACACGGAGGACCAGAGCTTCCTGGCTCTATGCAGTGTTCTTTTATCGAACGGGTGCTGTGGCAGGTCCCTAAGAGTCTTGAAAAGCTTACTACCGTGAAACTAAAGCAGAACAGTGAAGAAGGCCTCATGGAGCTGCTCCACGCCTCCCGTTTGGCAAGGCAAATCAGGGCCTTCCTTCGAGGCTAGGGCTCACGTTGACTTTCACTTTAGGTATAGAGCAGAGCAGGGTGAGCTTCCAACTAGGAACTGGAAGCACAAGGTTTCTTACCGGAAAACTCAGTATCTTCTCAGAACCATGCCGGCAGTGACTAAAACCCTGGCAACAACAATGCTTTTCAGGTATATTCGAGGCGGCATGAACGGAGCTTTCATAATGGGCAAACAAGCCTTGTGCCATCACTCTCCAGTTTGTAAGTTGATACGCAGCATACACGCAGGACCCAAGCTTCCTGGTTCTAGGCAGTTTTCTGATACCCAAACGGCTGCTTAAGCAAGGTCTCTAGCCGTCTTGAAAAGCTTACTCCCGTGAAACTAAAGCAGAACAGCATTGAAGGCCTCATGGAGCTGCTGCATGCCTCCCGTTTTGTAAGGCTATTCAGAACCTTACATCGAGGCTAGTCCTCTCCTTTCCTTTCATTTAGTTATAGAGCAGAGCAGGGTGAGCTTCCAACTAGGAACTGGAAGCACAAGGTTTCTTTCAGGAAAACTCAGTATCTTCTCAGAACCATGCCGGCAGTGACTAAAACCCTGGCAACAACAATGCTTTTCAGGTATATTCGAGGCGGCATGAACGGAGCTTTCATAATGGGCAAACAAGCCTTGTGCCATCACTCTCCAGTTTGTAAGTTGATACGCAGCATACACGCAGGACCCAAGCTTCCTGGTTCTAGGCAGTTTTCTGATACCCAAACGGCTGCTTAAGCAAGGTCTCTAGCCGTCTTGAAAAGCTTACTCCCGTGAAACTAAAGCAGAACAGCATTGAAGGCCTCATGGAGCTGCTGCATGCCTCCCGTTTTGTAAGGCTATTCAGAACCTTACATCGAGGCTAGTCCTCTCCTTTCCTTTCATTTAGTTATAGAGCAGAGCAGGGTGAGCTTCCAACTAGGAACTGGAAGCACAAGGTTTCTTTCAGGAAAACTCAGTATCTTCTCAGAACCATGCCGGCAGTGACTAAAACCCTGGCAACAACAATGCTTTTCAGGTATATTCGAGGCGGCATGAACGGAGCTTTCATAATGGGCAAACAAGCCTTGTGCCATCACTCTCCAGTTTGTAAGTTGATACGCAGCATACACGCAGGACCCAAGCTTCCTGGTTCTAGGCAGTTTTCTGATACCCAAACGGCTGCTTAAGCAAGGTCTCTAGCCGTCTTGAAAAGCTTACTCCCGTGAAACTAAAGCAGAACAGCATTGAAGGCCTCATGGAGCTGCTGCATGCCTCCCGTTTTGTAAGGCTATTCAGAACCTTACATCGAGGCTAGTCCTCCCCTTTCCTTTCATTTAGTTATAGAGCAGAGCAGGGTGAGCTTCCAACTAGGAACTGGAAGCACAAGGTTTCTTTCAGGAAAACTCATTTTCTTCGCAGAATCAGGCAGGCAGTGACTAAATCCCTGGCAACAACAATGCTTTTCAGGGATCTTTGAGGCCGCATGAACGGCGCTTTCCTAATGGGAAAACAAGCCTTGTGCCATCAGTCTCCAGTTTCTAGGTTGACACGCAGCATACACGGAGGACCAGAGCTTCCTGGCTCTATGCAGTGTTCTGTTACTGAAACGGGTGTTGAAGTCAGGTTCCTAGGAGTCTTGGAAATCTTACTACCGTGAAACTAAAGCAGGCCAGCCTTGAAGGCCTCAGGTAGCTGCTGCCTGCCTCCCGTTTTGTAAGGATTTTCAGGGACTTACATGGAAGCTAGTGCTGCCCTTGACTTTCACTCTAGTTATAGAGCAGAGCAGGGTGAGCTTCCAACTAGGAAGTGGAAGCCCAATGTTTCTTTCAGGAAAACTCGTTTTCTTCGCAGAAGCAGGCAGGCAGTGACTAAATCCCCGGCAACAACACTGCTTTTCAGGTATCTTTGAGGCCGCATGAACGGCGCTTTCCTAATGTGAAAACTAGCCTTGTGTCATCAGTTTCCAGTTTCTAGGTTGACACGGAGCATACACGGAGGACCAGAGCTTCCTGGCTCTATGCAGTGTTCTTTTATCGAACGGGTGCTGTGGCAGGTCCCTAAGAGTCTTGAAAAGCTTACTACCGTGAAACTAAAGCAGAAGAGTGAAGAAGGCCTCATGGAGCTGCTCCACGCCTCCCGTTTGGCAAGGCAAATCAGGGCCTTCCTTCGAGGCTAGGGCTCACGTTGACTTTCACTTTAGGTATAGAGCAGAGCAGGGTGAGCTTCCAACTAGGAACTGGAAGCACAAGGTTTCTTACCGGAAAACTCAGTATCTTCTCAGAACCATGCCGGCAGTGACTAAAACCCTGGCAACAACAATGCTTTTCAGGTATATTCGAGGCGGCATGAACGGAGCTTTCATAATGGGCAAACAAGCCTTGTGCCATCACTCTCCAGTTTGTAAGTTGATACGCAGCATACACGCAGGACCCAAGCTTCCTGGTTCTAGGCAGTTTTCTGATACCCAAACGGCTGCTTAAGCAAGGTCTCTAGCCGTCTTGAAAAGCTTACTCCCGAGAAACTAAAGCAGAACAGCATTGAAGGCCTCATGGAGCTGCTGCATGCCTCCCGTTTTGTAAGGCTATTCAGAACCTTACATCGAGGCTAGTCCTCCCCTTTCCTTTCATTTAGTTATAGAGCAGAGCAGGGTGAGCTTCCAACTAGGAACTGGAAGCACAAGGTTTCTTTCAGGAAAACTCATTTTCTTCGCAGAATCAGGCAGGCAGTGACTAAATCCCTGGCAACAACAATGCTTTTCAGGGATCTTTGAGGCCGCATGAACGGCGCTTTCCTAATGGGAAAACAAGCCTTGTGCCATCAGTCTCCAGTTTCTAGGTTGACACGCAGCATACACGGAGGACCAGAGCTTCCTGGCTCTATGCAGTGTTCTGTTACTGAAACGGGTGTTGAAGTCAGGTTCCTAGGAGTCTTGGAAATCTTACTACCGTTAAACTAAAGCAGGCCAGCCTTGAAGGCCTCAGGTAGCTGCTGCCTGCCTCCCGTTTTGTAAGGATTTTCAGGGACTTACATGGAAGCTAGTGCTGCCCTTGACTTTCACTCTAGTTATAGAGCAGAGCAGGGTGAGCTCCCAACTAGGAAGTGGAAGCCCAAGGTTTCTTTCAGGAAAACTCGTTTTCTTCGCAGAAGCAGGCAGGCAGTGACTAAATCCCTGGCAACAACACTGCTTTTCAGGTATCTTTGAGGCCGCATGAACGGCGCTTTCCAAATGGGAAAACAAGCCTTGTGCCATCAGTTTCCAGTTTCTAGGTTGACACGCAGCATACACGGAGGACCAGAGCTTCCTGGCTCTATGCAGTGTTCTGTTACTGAAACGGGTGTTGAAGTCAGGTTCCTAGGATTCTTGGAAATCTTACTACCGTGAAACTAAAGCAGGCCAGCCTTGAAGGCCTCAGGTAGCTGCTGCCTGCCTCCCGTTTTGTAAGGATTTTCAGGGACTTACATGGAAGCTAGTGCTGCCCTTGACTTTCACTCTAGTTATAGAGCAGAGCAGGGTGAGCTTCCAACTAGGAAGTGGAAGCCCAATGTTTCTTTCAGGAAAACTCGTTTTCTTCGCAGAAGCAGGCAGGCAGTGACTAAATCCCCGGCAACAACACTGCTTTTCAGGTATCTTTGAGGCCGCATGAACGGCGCTTTCCTAATGTGAAAACTAGCCTTGTGTCATCAGTTTCCAGTTTCTAGGTTGACACGGAGCATACACGGAGGACCAGAGCTTCCTGGCTCTATGCAGTGTTCTTTTATCGAACGGGTGCTGTGGCAGGTCCCTAAGAGTCTTGAAAAGCTTACTACCGTGAAACTAAAGCAGAACAGTGAAGAAGGCCTCATGGAGCTGCTCCACGCCTCCCGTTTGGCAAGGCAAATCAGGGCCTTCCTTCGAGGCTAGGGCTCACGTTGACTTTCACTTTAGGTATAGAGCAGAGCAGGGTGAGCTTCCAACTAGGAACTGGAAGCACAAGGTTTCTTACCGGAAAACTCAGTATCTTCTCAGAACCATGCCGGCAGTGACTAAAACCCTGGCAACAACAATGCTTTTCAGGTATATTCGAGGCGGCATGAACGGAGCTTTCATAATGGGCAAACAGGCCTTGTGCCATCACTCTCCAGTTTGTAAGTTGATACGCAGCATACACGCAGGACCCAAGCTTCCTGGTTCTAGGCAGTTTTCTGATACCCAAACGGCTGCTTAAGCAAGGTCTCTAGCCGTCTTGAAAAGCTTACTCCCGAGAAACTAAAGCAGAACAGCATTGAAGGCCTCATGGAGCTGCTGCATGCCTCCCGTTTTGTAAGGCTATTCAGAACCTTACATCGAGGCTAGTCCTCCCCTTTCCTTTCATTTAGTTATAGAGCAGAGCAGGGTGAGCTTCCAACTAGGAACTGGAAGCACAAGGTTTCTTTCAGGAAAACTCATTTTCTTCGCAGAATCAGGCAGGCAGTGACTAAATCCCTGGCAACAACAATGCTTTTCAGGGATCTTTGAGGAGGCATGAACGGCGCTTTCCTAATGGGAAAACAAGCCTTGTGCCATCAGTCTCCAGTTTCTAGGTTGACACGCAGCATACACGGAGGACCAGAGCTTCCTGGCTCTATGCAGTGTTCTGTTACTGAAACGGGTGTTGAAGTCAGGTTCCTAGGAGTCTTGGAAATCTTACTACCGTTAAACTAAAGCAGGCCAGACTTGAAGGCCTCAGGTAGCTGCTGCCTGCCTCCCGTTTTGTAAGGATTTTCAGGGACTGACATGGAAGCTAGTGCTGCCCTTGACTTTCACTCTAGTTATAGAGCAGAGCAGGGTGAGCTCCCAACTAGGAAGTGGAAGCCCAAGGTTTCTTTCAGGAAAACTCGTTTTCTTCGCAGAAGCAGGCAGGCAGTGACTAAATCCCTGGCAACAACACTGCTTTTCAGGTATCTTTGAGGCCGCATGAACGGCGCTTTCCAAATGGGAAAACAAGCCTTGTGCCATCAGTTTCCAGTTTCTAGGTTGACACGCAGCATACACGGAGGACCAGAGCTTCCTGGCTCTATGCAGTGTTCTGTTACTGAAACGGGTGTTGAAGTCAGGTTCCTAGGATTCTTGGAAATCTTACTACCGTGAAACTAAAGCAGGCCAGCCTTGAAGGCCTCAGGTAGCTGCTGCCTGCCTCCCGTTTTGTAAGGATTTTCAGGGACTTACATGGAAGCTAGTGCTGCCCTTGACTTTCACTCTAGTTATAGAGCAGAGCAGGGTGAGCTTCCAACTAGGAAGTGGAAGCCCAATGTTTCTTTCAGGAAAACTCGTTTTCTTCGCAGAAGCAGGCAGGCAGTGACTAAATCCCCGGCAACAACACTGCTTTTCAGGTATCTTTGAGGCCGCATGAACGGCGCTTTTCTAATGTGAAAACTAGCCTTGTGTCATCAGTTTCCAGTTTCTAGGTTGACACGGAGCATACACGGAGGACCAGAGCTTCCTGGCTCTATGCAGTGTTCTTTTATCGAACGGGTGCTGTGGCAGGTCCCTAAGAGTCTTGAAAAGCTTACTACCGTGAAACTAAAGCAGAACAGTGAAGAAGGCCTCATGGAGCTGCTCCACGCCTCCCGTTTGGCAAGGCAAATCAGGGCCTTCCTTCGAGGCTAGGGCTCACGTTGACTTTCACTTTAGGTATAGAGCAGAGCAGGGTGAGCTTCCAACTAGGAACTGGAAGCACAAGGTTTCTTACCGGAAAACTCAGTATCTTCTCAGAACCATGCCGGCAGTGACTAAAACCCTGGCAACAACAATGCTTTTCAGGTATATTCGAGGCGGCATGAACGGAGCTTTCATAATGGGCAAACAAGCCTTGTGCCATCACTCTCCAGTTTGTAAGTTGATACGCAGCATACACGCAGGACCCAAGCTTCCTGGTTCTAGGCAGTTTTCTGATACCCAAACGGCTGCTTAAGCAAGGTCTCTAGCCGTCTTGAAAAGCTTACTCCCGTGAAACTAAAGCAGAACAGCATTGAAGGCCTCATGGAGCTGCTGCATGCCTCCCGTTTTGTAAGGCTATTCAGAACCTTACATCGAGGCTAGTCCTCTCCTTTCCTTTCATTTAGTTATAGAGCAGAGCAGGGTGAGCTTCCAACTAGGAACTGGAAGCACAAGGTTTCTTTCAGGAAAACTCAGTATCTTCTCAGAACCATGCCGGCAGTGACTAAAACCCTGGCAACAACAATGCTTTTCAGGTATATTCGAGGCGGCATGAACGGAGCTTTCATAATGGGCAAACAAGCCTTGTGCCATCACTCTCCAGTTTGTAAGTTGATACGCAGCATACACGCAGGACCCAAGCTTCCTGGTTCTAGGCAGTTTTCTGATACCCAAACGGCTGCTTAAGCAAGGTCTCTAGCCGTCTTGAAAAGCTTACTCCCGAGAAACTAAAGCAGAACAGCATTGAAGGCCTCATGGAGCTGCTGCATGCCTCCCGTTTTGTAAGGCTATTCAGAACCTTACATCGAGGCTAGTCCTCTCCTTTCCTTTCATTTAGTTATAGAGCAGAGCAGGGTGAGCTTCCAACTAGGAACTGGAAGCACAAGGTTTCTTTCAGGAAAACTCAGTATCTTCTCAGAACCATGCCGGCAGTGACTAAAACCCTGGCAACAACAATGCTTTTCAGGTATATTCGAGGCGGCATGAACGGAGCTTTCATAATGGGCAAACAAGCCTTGTGCCATCACTCTCCAGTTTGTAAGTTGATACGCAGCATACACGCAGGACCCAAGCTTCCTGGTTCTAGGCAGTTTTCTGATACCCAAACGGCTGCTTAAGCAAGGTCTCTAGCCGTCTTGAAAAGCTTACTCCCGAGAAACTAAAGCAGAACAGCATTGAAGGCCTCATGGAGCTGCTGCATGCCTCCCGTTTTGTAAGGCTATTCAGAACCTTACATCGAGGCTAGTCCTCCCCTTTCCTTTCATTTAGTTATAGAGCAGAGCAGGGTGAGCTTCCAACTAGGAACTGGAAGCACAAGGTTTCTTTCAGGAAAACTCATTTTCTTCGCAGAATCAGGCAGGCAGTGACTAAATCCCTGGCAACAACAATGCTTTTCAGGGATCTTTGAGGAGGCATGAACGGCGCTTTCCTAATGGGAAAACAAGCCTTGTGCCATCAGTCTCCAGTTTCTAGGTTGACACGCAGCATACACGGAGGACCAGAGCTTCCTGGCTCTATGCAGTGTTCTGTTACTGAAACGGGTGTTGAAGTCAGGTTCCTAGGAGTCTTGGAAATCTTACTACCGTTAAACTAAAGCAGGCCAGACTTGAAGGCCTCAGGTAGCTGCTGCCTGCCTCCCGTTTTGTAAGGATTTTCAGGGACTTACATGGAAGCTAGTGCTGCCCTTGACTTTCACTCTAGTTATAGAGCAGAGCAGGGTGAGCTCCCAACTAGGAAGTGGAAGCCCAAGGTTTCTTTCAGGAAAACTCGTTTTCTTCGCAGAAGCAGGCAGGCAGTGACTAAATCCCTGGCAACAACACTGCTTTTCAGGTATCTTTGAGGCCGCATGAACGGCGCTTTCCAAATGGGAAAACAAGCCTTGTGCCATCAGTTTCCAGTTTCTAGGTTGACACGCAGCATACACGGAGGACCAGAGCTTCCTGGCTCTATGCAGTGTTCTGTTACTGAAACGGGTGTTGAAGTCAGGTTCCTAGGAGTCTTGGAAATCTTACTACCGTGAAACTAAAGCAGGCCAGCCTTGAAGGCCTCAGGTAGCTGCTGCCTGCCTCCCGTTTTGTAAGGATTTTCAGGGACTTACATGGAAGCTAGTGCTGCCCTTGACTTTCACTCTAGTTATAGAGCAGAGCAGGGTGAGCTTCCAACTAGGAAGTGGAAGCCCAATGTTTCTTTCAGGAAAACTCGTTTTCTTCGCAGAAGCAGGCAGGCAGTGACTAAATCCCCGGCAACAACACTGCTTTTCAGGTATCTTTGAGGCCGCATGAACGGCGCTTTCCTAATGTGAAAACTAGCCTTGTGTCATCAGTTTCCAGTTTCTAGGTTGACACGGAGCATACACGGAGGACCAGAGCTTCCTGGCTCTATGCAGTGTTCTTTTATCGAACGGGTGCTGTGGCAGGTCCCTAAGAGTCTTGAAAAGCTTACTACCGTGAAACTAAAGCAGAACAGTGAAGAAGGCCTCATGGAGCTGCTCCACGCCTCCCGTTTGGCAAGGCAAATCAGGGCCTTCCTTCGAGGCTAGGGCTCACGTTGACTTTCACTTTAGGTATAGAGCAGAGCAGGGTGAGCTTCCAACTAGGAACTGGAAGCACAAGGTTTCTTACCGGAAAACTCAGTATCTTCTCAGAACCATGCCGGCAGTGACTAAAACCCTGGCAACAACAATGCTTTTCAGGTATATTCGAGGCGGCATGAACGGAGCTTTCATAATGGGCAAACAAGCCTTGTGCCATCACTCTCCAGTTTGTAAGTTGATACGCAGCATACACGCAGGACCCAAGCTTCCTGGTTCTAGGCAGTTTTCTGATACCCAAACGGCTGCTTAAGCAAGGTCTCTAGCCGTCTTGAAAAGCTTACTCCCGTGAAACTAAAGCAGAACAGCATTGAAGGCCTCATGGAGCTGCTGCATGCCTCCCGTTTTGTAAGGCTATTCAGAACCTTACATCGAGGCTAGTCCTCTCCTTTCCTTTCATTTAGTTATAGAGCAGAGCAGGGTGAGCTTCCAACTAGGAACTGGAAGCACAAGGTTTCTTTCAGGAAAACTCAGTATCTTCTCAGAACCATGCCGGCAGTGACTAAAACCCTGGCAACAACAATGCTTTTCAGGTATATTCGAGGCGGCATGAACGGAGCTTTCATAATGGGCAAACAAGCCTTGTGCCATCACTCTCCAGTTTGTAAGTTGATACGCAGCATACACGCAGGACCCAAGCTTCCTGGTTCTAGGCAGTTTTCTGATACCCAAACGGCTGCTTAAGCAAGGTCTCTAGCCGTCTTGAAAAGCTTACTCCCGTGAAACTAAAGCAGAACAGCATTGAAGGCCTCATGGAGCTGCTGCATGCCTCCCGTTTTGTAAGGCTATTCAGAACCTTACATCGAGGCTAGTCCTCTCCTTTCCTTTCATTTAGTTATAGAGCAGAGCAGGGTGAGCTTCCAACTAGGAACTGGAAGCACAAGGTTTCTTTCAGGAAAACTCAGTATCTTCTCAGAACCATGCCGGCAGTGACTAAAACCCTGGCAACAACAATGCTTTTCAGGTATATTCGAGGCGGCATGAACGGAGCTTTCATAATGGGCAAACAAGCCTTGTGCCATCACTCTCCAGTTTGTAAGTTGATACGCAGCATACACGCAGGACCCAAGCTTCCTGGTTCTAGGCAGTTTTCTGATACCCAAACGGCTGCTTAAGCAAGGTCTCTAGCCGTCTTGAAAAGCTTACTCCCGTGAAACTAAAGCAGAACAGCATTGAAGGCCTCATGGAGCTGCTGCATGCCTCCCGTTTTGTAAGGCTATTCAGAACCTTACATCGAGGCTAGTCCTCCCCTTTCCTTTCATTTAGTTATAGAGCAGAGCAGGGTGAGCTTCCAACTAGGAACTGGAAGCACAAGGTTTCTTTCAGGAAAACTCATTTTCTTCGCAGAATCAGGCAGGCAGTGACTAAATCCCTGGCAACAACAATGCTTTTCAGGGATCTTTGAGGCCGCATGAACGGCGCTTTCCTAATGGGAAAACAAGCCTTGTGCCATCAGTCTCCAGTTTCTAGGTTGACACGCAGCATACACGGAGGACCAGAGCTTCCTGGCTCTATGCAGTGTTCTGTTACTGAAACGGGTGTTGAAGTCAGGTTCCTAGGAGTCTTGGAAATCTTACTACCGTTAAACTAAAGCAGGCCAGCCTTGAAGGCCTCAGGTAGCTGCTGCCTGCCTCCCGTTTTGTAAGGATATTCAGGGATTTACATGGAAGCTAGTGCTGCCCTTGACTTTCACTCTAGTTATAGAGCAGAGCAGGGTGAGCTCCCAACTAGGAAGTGGAAGCCCAAGGTTTCTTTCAGGAAAACTCGTTTTCTTCGCAGAAGCAGGCAGGCAGTGACTAAATCCCTGGCAACAACACTGCTTTTCAGGTATCTTTGAGGCCGCATGAACGGCGCTTTCCTAATGTGAATACTAGCCTTGTGTCATCAGTTTCCAGTTTCTAGGTTGACACGGAGCATACACGGAGGACCAGAGCTTCCTGGCTCTATGCAGTGTTCTTTTATCGAACGGGTGCTGTGGCAGGTCCCTAAGAGTCTTGAAAAGCTTACTACCGTGAAACTAAAGCAGAACAGTGAAGAAGGCCTCATGGAGCTGCTCCACGCCTCCCGTTTGGCAAGGCAAATCAGGGCCTTCCTTCGAGGCTAGGGCTCACGTTGACTTTCACTTTAGGTATAGAGCAGAGCAGGGTGAGCTTCCAACTAGGAACTGGAAGCACAAGGTTTCTTACCGGAAAACTCAGTATCTTCTCAGAACCATGCCGGCAGTGACTAAAACCCTGGCAACAACAATGCTTTTCAGGTATATTCGAGGCGGCATGAACGGAGCTTTCATAATGGGCAAACAAGCCTTGTGCCATCACTCTCCAGTTTGTAAGTTGATACGCAGCATACACGCAGGACCCAAGCTTCCTGGTTCTAGGCAGTTTTCTGATACCCAAACGGCTGCTTAAGCAAGGTCTCTAGCCGTCTTGAAAAGCTTACTCCCGTGAAACTAAAGCAGAACAGCATTGAAGGCCTCATGGAGCTGCTGCATGCCTCCCGTTTTGTAAGGCTATTCAGAACCTTACATCGAGGCTAGTCCTCTCCTTTCCTTTCATTTAGTTATAGAGCAGAGCAGGGTGAGCTTCCAACTAGGAACTGGAAGCACAAGGTTTCTTTCAGGAAAACTCAGTATCTTCTCAGAACCATGCCGGCAGTGACTAAAACCCTGGCAACAACAATGCTTTTCAGGTATATTCGAGGCGGCATGAACGGAGCTTTCATAATGGGCAAACAAGCCTTGTGCCATCACTCTCCAGTTTGTAAGTTGATACGCAGCATACACGCAGGACCCAAGCTTCCTGGTTCTAGGCAGTTTTCTGATACCCAAACGGCTGCTTAAGCAAGGTCTCTAGCCGTCTTGAAAAGCTTACTCCCGTGAAACTAAAGCAGAACAGCATTGAAGGCCTCATGGAGCTGCTGCATGCCTCCCGTTTTGTAAGGCTATTCAGAACCTTACATCGAGGCTAGTCCTCTCCTTTCCTTTCATTTAGTTATAGAGCAGAGCAGGGTGAGCTTCCAACTAGGAACTGGAAGCACAAGGTTTCTTTCAGGAAAACTCAGTATCTTCTCAGAACCATGCCGGCAGTGACTAAAACCCTGGCAACAACAATGCTTTTCAGGTATATTCGAGGCGGCATGAACGGAGCTTTCATAATGGGCAAACAAGCCTTGTGCCATCACTCTCCAGTTTGTAAGTTGATACGCAGCATACACGCAGGACCCAAGCTTCCTGGTTCTAGGCAGTTTTCTGATACCCAAACGGCTGCTTAAGCAAGGTCTCTAGCCGTCTTGAAAAGCTTACTCCCGTGAAACTAAAGCAGAACAGCATTGAAGGCCTCATGGAGCTGCTGCATGCCTCCCGTTTTGTAAGGCTATTCAGAACCTTACATCGAGGCTAGTCCTCCCCTTTCCTTTCATTTAGTTATAGAGCAGAGCAGGGTGAGCTTCCAACTAGGAACTGGAAGCACAAGGTTTCTTTCAGGAAAACTCATTTTCTTCGCAGAATCAGGCAGGCAGTGACTAAATCCCTGGCAACAACAATGCTTTTCAGGGATCTTTGAGGCCGCATGAACGGCGCTTTCCTAATGGGAAAACAAGCCTTGTGCCATCAGTCTCCAGTTTCTAGGTTGACACGCAGCATACACGGAGGACCAGAGCTTCCTGGCTCTATGCAGTGTTCTGTTACTGAAACGGGTGTTGAAGTCAGGTTCCTAGGAGTCTTGGAAATCTTACTACCGTGAAACTAAAGCAGGCCAGCCTTGAAGGCCTCAGGTAGCTGCTGCCTGCCTCCCGTTTTGTAAGGATTTTCAGGGACTTACATGGAAGCTAGTGCTGCCCTTGACTTTCACTCTAGTTATAGAGCAGAGCAGGGTGAGCTTCCAACTAGGAAGTGGAAGCCCAATGTTTCTTTCAGGAAAACTCGTTTTCTTCGCAGAAGCAGGCAGGCAGTGACTAAATCCCCGGCAACAACACTGCTTTTCAGGTATCTTTGAGGCCGCATGAACGGCGCTTTCCTAATGTGAAAACTAGCCTTGTGTCATCAGTTTCCAGTTTCTAGGTTGACACGGAGCATACACGGAGGACCAGAGCTTCCTGGCTCTATGCAGTGTTCTTTTATCGAACGGGTGCTGTGGCAGGTCCCTAAGAGTCTTGAAAAGCTTACTACCGTGAAACTAAAGCAGAACAGTGAAGAAGGCCTCATGGAGCTGCTCCACGCCTCCCGTTTGGCAAGGCAAATCAGGGCCTTCCTTCGAGGCTAGGGCTCACGTTGACTTTCACTTTAGGTATAGAGCAGAGCAGGGTGAGCTTCCAACTAGGAACTGGAAGCACAAGGTTTCTTACCGGAAAACTCAGTATCTTCTCAGAACCATGCCGGCAGTGACTAAAACCCTGGCAACAACAATGCTTTTCAGGTATATTCGAGGCGGCATGAACGGAGCTTTCATAATGGGCAAACAAGCCTTGTGCCATCACTCTCCAGTTTGTAAGTTGATACGCAGCATACACGCAGGACCCAAGCTTCCTGGTTCTAGGCAGTTTTCTGATACCCAAACGGCTGCTTAAGCAAGGTCTCTAGCCGTCTTGAAAAGCTTACTCCCGAGAAACTAAAGCAGAACAGCATTGAAGGCCTCATGGAGCTGCTGCATGCCTCCCGTTTTGTAAGGCTATTCAGAACCTTACATCGAGGCTAGTCCTCCCCTTTCCTTTCATTTAGTTATAGAGCAGAGCAGGGTGAGCTTCCAACTAGGAACTGGAAGCACAAGGTTTCTTTCAGGAAAACTCATTTTCTTCGCAGAATCAGGCAGGCAGTGACTAAATCCCTGGCAACAACAATGCTTTTCAGGGATCTTTGAGGCCGCATGAACGGCGCTTTCCTAATGGGAAAACAAGCCTTGTGCCATCAGTCTCCAGTTTCTAGGTTGACACGCAGCATACACGGAGGACCAGAGCTTCCTGGCTCTATGCAGTGTTCTGTTACTGAAACGGGTGTTGAAGTCAGGTTCCTAGGAGTCTTGGAAATCTTACTACCGTTAAACTAAAGCAGGCCAGCCTTGAAGGCCTCAGGTAGCTGCTGCCTGCCTCCCGTTTTGTAAGGATTTTCAGGGACTTACATGGAAGCTAGTGCTGCCCTTGACTTTCACTGTAGTTATAGAGCAGAGCAGGGTGAGCTCCCAACTAGGAAGTGGAAGCCCAAGGTTTCTTTCAGGAAAACTCGTTTTCTTCGCAGAAGCAGGCAGGCAGTGACTAAATCCCTGGCAACAACACTGCTTTTCAGGTATCTTTGAGGCCGCATGAACGGCGCTTTCCAAATGGGAAAACAAGCCTTGTGCCATCAGTTTCCAGTTTCTAGGTTGACACGCAGCATACACGGAGGACCAGAGCTTCCTGGCTCTATGCAGTGTTCTGTTACTGAAACGGGTGTTGAAGTAAGGTTCCTAGGATTCTTGGAAATCTTACTACCGTGAAACTAAAGCAGGCCAGCCTTGAAGGCCTCAGGTAGCTGCTGCCTGCCTCCCGTTTTGTAAGGATTTTCAGGGACTTACATGGAAGCTAGTGCTGCCCTTGACTTTCACTCTAGTTATAGAGCAGAGCAGGGTGAGCTTCCAACTAGGAAGTGGAAGCCCAATGTTTCTTTCAGGAAAACTCGTTTTCTTCGCAGAAGCAGGCAGGCAGTGACTAAATCCCCGGCAACAACACTGCTTTTCAGGTATCTTTGAGGCCGCATGAACGGCGCTTTCCTAATGTGAAAACTAGCCTTGTGTCATCAGTTTCCAGTTTCTAGGTTGACACGGAGCATACACGGAGGACCAGAGCTTCCTGGCTCTATGCAGTGTTCTTTTAAAGAACGGGTGCTGTGGCAGGTCCCTAAGAGTCTTGAAAAGCTTACTACCGTGAAACTAAAGCAGAACAGTGAAGAAGGCCTCATGGAGCTGCTCCACGCCTCCCGTTTGGCAAGGCAAATCAGGGCCTTCCTTCGAGGCTAGGGCTCACGTTGACTTTCACTTTAGGTATAGAGCAGAGCAGGGTGAGCTTCCAACTAGGAACTGGAAGCACAAGGTTTCTTACCGGAAAACTCAGTATCTTCTCAGAACCATGCCGGCAGTGACTAAAACCCTGGCAACAACAATGCTTTTCAGGTATATTCGAGGCGGCATGAACGGAGCTTTCATAATGGGCAAACAAGCCTTGTGCCATCACTCTCCAGTTTGTAAGTTGATACGCAGCATACACGCAGGACCCAAGCTTCCTGGTTCTAGGCAGTTTTCTGATACCCAAACGGCTGCTTAAGCAAGGTCTCTAGCCGTCTTGAAAAGCTTACTCCCGAGAAACTAAAGCAGAACAGCATTGAAGGCCTCATGGAGCTGCTGCATGCCTCCCGTTTTGTAAGGCTATTCAGAACCTTACATCGAGGCTAGTCCTCCCCTTTCCTTTCATTTAGTTATAGAGCAGAGCAGGGTGAGCTTCCAACTAGGAACTGGAAGCACAAGGTTTCTTTCAGGAAAACTCATTTTCTTCGCAGAATCAGGCAGGCAGTGACTAAATCCCTGGCAACAACAATGCTTTTCAGGGATCTTTGAGGAGGCATGAACGGCGCTTTCCTAATGGGAAAACAAGCCTTGTGCCATCAGTCTCCAGTTTCTAGGTTGACACGCAGCATACACGGAGGACCAGAGCTTCCTGGCTCTATGCAGTGTTCTGTTACTGAAACGGGTGTTGAAGTCAGGTTCCTAGGAGTCTTGGAAATCTTACTACCGTTAAACTAAAGCAGGCCAGACTTGAAGGCCTCAGGTAGCTGCTGCCTGCCTCCCGTTTTGTAAGGATATTCAGGGACTGACATGGAAGCTAGTGCTGCCCTTGACTTTCACTCTAGTTATAGAGCAGAGCAGGGTGAGCTCCCAACTAGGAAGTGGAAGCCCAAGGTTTCTTTCAGGAAAACTCGTTTTCTTCGCAGAAGCAGGCAGGCAGTGACTAAATCCCTGGCAACAACACTGCTTTTCAGGTATCTTTGAGGCCGCATGAACGGCGCTTTCCAAATGGGAAAACAAGCCTTGTGCCATCAGTTTCCAGTTTCTAGGTTGACACGCAGCATACACGGAGGACCAGAGCTTCCTGGCTCTATGCAGTGTTCTGTTACTGAAACGGGTGTTGAAGTCAGGTTCCTAGGATTCTTGGAAATCTTACTACCGTGAAACTAAAGCAGGCCAGCCTTGAAGGCCTCAGGTAGCTGCTGCCTGCCTCCCGTTTTGTAAGGATTTTCAGGGACTTACATGGAAGCTAGTGCTGCCCTTGACTTTCACTCTAGTTATAGAGCAGAGCAGGGTGAGCTTCCAACTAGGAAGTGGAAGCCCAATGTTTCTTTCAGGAAAACTCGTTTTCTTCGCAGAAGCAGGCAGGCAGTGACTAAATCCCCGGCAACAACACTGCTTTTCAGGTATCTTTGAGGCCGCATGAACGGCGCTTTTCTAATGTGAAAACTAGCCTTGTGTCATCAGTTTCCAGTTTCTAGGTTGACACGGAGCATACACGGAGGACCAGAGCTTCCTGGCTCTATGCAGTGTTCTTTTATCGAACGGGTGCTGTGGCAGGTCCCTAAGAGTCTTGAAAAGCTTACTACCGTGAAACTAAAGCAGAACAGTGAAGAAGGCCTCATGGAGCTGCTCCACGCCTCCCGTTTGGCAAGGCAAATCAGGGCCTTCCTTCGAGGCTAGGGCTCACGTTGACTTTCACTTTAGGTATAGAGCAGAGCAGGGTGAGCTTCCAACTAGGAACTGGAAGCACAAGGTTTCTTACCGGAAAACTCAGTATCTTCTCAGAACCATGCCGGCAGTGACTAAAACCCTGGCAACAACAATGCTTTTCAGGTATATTCGAGGCGGCATGAACGGAGCTTTCATAATGGGCAAACAAGCCTTGTGCCATCACTCTCCAGTTTGTAAGTTGATACGCAGCATACACGCAGGACCCAAGCTTCCTGGTTCTAGGCAGTTTTCTGATACCCAAACGGCTGCTTAAGCAAGGTCTCTAGCCGTCTTGAAAAGCTTACTCCCGTGAAACTAAAGCAGAACAGCATTGAAGGCCTCATGGAGCTGCTGCATGCCTCCCGTTTTGTAAGGCTATTCAGAACCTTACATCGAGGCTAGTCCTCTCCTTTCCTTTCATTTAGTTATAGAGCAGAGCAGGGTGAGCTTCCAACTAGGAACTGGAAGCACAAGGTTTCTTTCAGGAAAACTCAGTATCTTCTCAGAACCATGCCGGCAGTGACTAAAACCCTGGCAACAACAATGCTTTTCAGGTATATTCGAGGCGGCATGAACGGAGCTTTCATAATGGGCAAAGAAGCCTTGTGCCATCACTCTCCAGTTTGTAAGTTGATACGCAGCATACACGCAGGACCCAAGCTTCCTGGTTCTAGGCAGTTTTCTGATACCCAAACGGCTGCTTAAGCAAGGTCTCTAGCCGTCTTGAAAAGCTTACTCCCGTGAAACTAAAGCAGAACAGCATTGAAGGCCTCATGGAGCTGCTGCATGCCTCCCGTTTTGTAAGGCTATTCAGAACCTTACATCGAGGCTAGTCCTCTCCTTTCCTTTCATTTAGTTATAGAGCAGAGCAGGGTGAGCTTCCAACTAGGAACTGGAAGCACAAGGTTTCTTTCAGGAAAACTCAGTATCTTCTCAGAACCATGCCGGCAGTGACTAAAACCCTGGCAACAACAATGCTTTTCAGGTATATTCGAGGCGGCATGAACGGAGCTTTCATAATGGGCAAACAAGCCTTGTGCCATCACTCTCCAGTTTGTAAGTTGATACGCAGCATACACGCAGGACCCAAGCTTCCTGGTTCTAGGCAGTTTTCTGATACCCAAACGGCTGCTTAAGCAAGGTCTCTAGCCGTCTTGAAAAGCTTACTCCCGAGAAACTAAAGCAGAACAGCATTGAAGGCCTCATGGAGCTGCTGCATGCCTCCCGTTTTGTAAGGCTATTCAGAACCTTACATCGAGGCTAGTCCTCCCCTTTCCTTTCATTTAGTTATAGAGCAGAGCAGGGTGAGCTTCCAACTAGGAACTGGAAGCACAAGGTTTCTTTCAGGAAAACTCATTTTCTTCGCAGAATCAGGCAGGCAGTGACTAAATCCCTGGCAACAACAATGCTTTTCAGGGATCTTTGAGGAGGCATGAACGGCGCTTTCCTAATGGGAAAACAAGCCTTGTGCCATCAGTCTCCAGTTTCTAGGTTGACACGCAGCATACACGGAGGACCAGAGCTTCCTGGCTCTATGCAGTGTTCTGTTACTGAAACGGGTGTTGAAGTCAGGTTCCTAGGAGTCTTGGAAATCTTACTACCGTTAAACTAAAGCAGGCCAGACTTGAAGGCCTCAGGTAGCTGCTGCCTGCCTCCCGTTTTGTAAGGATTTTCAGGGACTTACATGGAAGCTAGTGCTGCCCTTGACTTTCACTCTAGTTATAGAGCAGAGCAGGGTGAGCTCCCAACTAGGAAGTGGAAGCCCAAGGTTTCTTTCAGGAAAACTCGTTTTCTTCGCAGAAGCAGGCAGGCAGTGACTAAATCCCTGGCAACAACACTGCTTTTCAGGTATCTTTGAGGCCGCATGAACGGCGCTTTCCAAATGGGAAAACAAGCCTTGTGCCATCAGTTTCCAGTTTCTAGGTTGACACGCAGCATACACGGAGGACCAGAGCTTCCTGGCTCTATGCAGTGTTCTGTTACTGAAACGGGTGTTGAAGTCAGGTTCCTAGGAGTCTTGGAAATCTTACTACCGTGAAACTAAAGCAGGCCAGCCTTGAAGGCCTCAGGTAGCTGCTGCCTGCCTCCCGTTTTGTAAGGATTTTCAGGGACTTACATGGAAGCTAGTGCTGCCCTTGACTTTCACTCTAGTTATAGAGCAGAGCAGGGTGAGCTTCCAACTAGGAAGTGGAAGCCCAATGTTTCTTTCAGGAAAACTCGTTTTCTTCGCAGAAGCAGGCAGGCAGTGACTAAATCCCCGGCAACAACACTGCTTTTCAGGTATCTTTGAGGCCGCATGAACGGCGCTTTCCTAATGTGAAAACTAGCCTTGTGTCATCAGTTTCCAGTTTCTAGGTTGACACGGAGCATACACGGAGGACCAGAGCTTCCTGGCTCTATGCAGTGTTCTTTTATCGAACGGGTGCTGTGGCAGGTCCCTAAGAGTCTTGAAAAGCTTACTACCGTGAAACTAAAGCAGAACAGTGAAGAAGGCCTCATGGAGCTGCTCCACGCCTCCCGTTTGGCAAGGCAAATCAGGGCCTTCCTTCGAGGCTAGGGCTCACGTTGACTTTCACTTTAGGTATAGAGCAGAGCAGGGTGAGCTTCCAACTAGGAACTGGAAGCACAAGGTTTCTTACCGGAAAACTCAGTATCTTCTCAGAACCATGCCGGCAGTGACTAAAACCCTGGCAACAACAATGCTTTTCAGGTATATTCGAGGCGGCATGAACGGAGCTTTCATAATGGGCAAACAAGCCTTGTGCCATCACTCTCCAGTTTGTAAGTTGATACGCAGCATACACGCAGGACCCAAGCTTCCTGGTTCTAGGCAGTTTTCTGATACCCAAACGGCTGCTTAAGCAAGGTCTCTAGCCGTCTTGAAAAGCTTACTCCCGTGAAACTAAAGCAGAACAGCATTGAAGGCCTCATGGAGCTGCTGCATGCCTCCCGTTTTGTAAGGCTATTCAGAACCTTACATCGAGGCTAGTCCTCTCCTTTCCTTTCATTTAGTTATAGAGCAGAGCAGGGTGAGCTTCCAACTAGGAACTGGAAGCACAAGGTTTCTTTCAGGAAAACTCAGTATCTTCTCAGAACCATGCCGGCAGTGACTAAAACCCTGGCAACAACAATGCTTTTCAGGTATATTCGAGGCGGCATGAACGGAGCTTTCATAATGGGCAAACAAGCCTTGTGCCATCACTCTCCAGTTTGTAAGTTGATACGCAGCATACACGCAGGACCCAAGCTTCCTGGTTCTAGGCAGTTTTCTGATACCCAAACGGCTGCTTAAGCAAGGTCTCTAGCCGTCTTGAAAAGCTTACTCCCGTGAAACTAAAGCAGAACAGCATTGAAGGCCTCATGGAGCTGCTGCATGCCTCCCGTTTTGTAAGGCTATTCAGAACCTTACATCGAGGCTAGTCCTCTCCTTTCCTTTCATTTAGTTATAGAGCAGAGCAGGGTGAGCTTCCAACTAGGAACTGGAAGCACAAGGTTTCTTTCAGGAAAACTCAGTATCTTCTCAGAACCATGCCGGCAGTGACTAAAACCCTGGCAACAACAATGCTTTTCAGGTATATTCGAGGCGGCATGAACGGAGCTTTCATAATGGGCAAACAGGCCTTGTGCCATCACTCTCCAGTTTGTAAGTTGATACGCAGCATACACGCAGGACCCAAGCTTCCTGGTTCTAGGCAGTTTTCTGATACCCAAACGGCTGCTTAAGCAAGGTCTCTAGCCGTCTTGAAAAGCTTACTCCCGTGAAACTAAAGCAGAACAGCATTGAAGGCCTCATGGAGCTGCTGCATGCCTCCCGTTTTGTAAGGCTATTCAGAACCTTACATCGAGGCTAGTCCTCCCCTTTCCTTTCATTTAGTTATAGAGCAGAGCAGGGTGAGCTTCCAACTAGGAACTGGAAGCACAAGGTTTCTTTCAGGAAAACTCATTTTCTTCGCAGAATCAGGCAGGCAGTGACTAAATCCCTGGCAACAACAATGCTTTTCAGGGATCTTTGAGGCCGCATGAACGGCGCTTTCCTAATGGGAAAACAAGCCTTGTGCCATCAGTCTCCAGTTTCTAGGTTGACACGCAGCATACACGGAGGACCAGAGCTTCCTGGCTCTATGCAGTGTTCTGTTACTGAAACGGGTGTTGAAGTCAGGTTCCTAGGAGTCTTGGAAATCTTACTACCGTTAAACTAAAGCAGGCCAGCCTTGAAGGCCTCAGGTAGCTGCTGCCTGCCTCCCGTTTTGTAAGGATATTCAGGGATTTACATGGAAGCTAGTGCTGCCCTTGACTTTCACTCTAGTTATAGAGCAGAGCAGGGTGAGCTCCCAACTAGGAAGTGGAAGCCCAAGGTTTCTTTCAGGAAAACTCGTTTTCTTCGCAGAAGCAGGCAGGCAGTGACTAAATCCCTGGCAACAACACTGCTTTTCAGGTATCTTTGAGGCCGCATGAACGGCGCTTTCCTAATGTGAATACTAGCCTTGTGTCATCAGTTTCCAGTTTCTAGGTTGACACGGAGCATACACGGAGGACCAGAGCTTCCTGGCTCTATGCAGTGTTCTTTTATCGAACGGGTGCTGTGGCAGGTCCCTAAGAGTCTTGAAAAGCTTACTACCGTGAAACTAAAGCAGAACAGTGAAGAAGGCCTCATGGAGCTGCTCCACGCCTCCCGTTTGGCAAGGCAAATCAGGGCCTTCCTTCGAGGCTAGGGCTCACGTTGACTTTCACTTTAGGTATAGAGCAGAGCAGGGTGAGCTTCCAACTAGGAACTGGAAGCACAAGGTTTCTTACCGGAAAACTCAGTATCTTCTCAGAACCATGCCGGCAGTGACTAAAACCCTGGCAACAACAATGCTTTTCAGGTATATTCGAGGCGGCATGAACGGAGCTTTCATAATGGGCAAACAAGCCTTGTGCCATCACTCTCCAGTTTGTAAGTTGATACGCAGCATACACGCAGGACCCAAGCTTCCTGGTTCTAGGCAGTTTTCTGATACCCAAACGGCTGCTTAAGCAAGGTCTCTAGCCGTCTTGAAAAGCTTACTCCCGTGAAACTAAAGCAGAACAGCATTGAAGGCCTCATGGAGCTGCTGCATGCCTCCCGTTTTGTAAGGCTATTCAGAACCTTACATCGAGGCTAGTCCTCTCCTTTCCTTTCATTTAGTTATAGAGCAGAGCAGGGTGAGCTTCCAACTAGGAACTGGAAGCACAAGGTTTCTTTCAGGAAAACTCAGTATCTTCTCAGAACCATGCCGGCAGTGACTAAAACCCTGGCAACAACAATGCTTTTCAGGTATATTCGAGGCGGCATGAACGGAGCTTTCATAATGGGCAAACAAGCCTTGTGCCATCACTCTCCAGTTTGTAAGTTGATACGCAGCATACACGCAGGACCGAAGCTTCCTGGTTCTAGGCAGTTTTCTGATACCCAAACGGCTGCTTAAGCAAGGTCTCTAGCCGTCTTGAAAAGCTTACTCCCGTGAAACTAAAGCAGAACAGCATTGAAGGCCTCATGGAGCTGCTGCATGCCTCCCGTTTTGTAAGGCTATTCAGAACCTTACATCGAGGCTAGTCCTCCCCTTTCCTTTCACTTAGTTATAGAGCAGAGCAGGGTGAGCTTCCAACTAGGAACTGGAAGCACAAGGTTTCTTTCAGGAAAACTCATTTTCTTCGCAGAATCAGGCAGGCAGTGACTAAATCCCTGGCAACAACAATGCTTTTCAGGGATCTTTGAGGCCGCATGAACGGCGCTTTCCTAATGGGAAAACAAGCCTTGTGCCATCAGTCTCCAGTTTCTAGGTTGACACGCAGCATACACGGAGGACCAGAGCTTCCTGGCTCTATGCAGTGTTCTGTTACTGAAACGGGTGTTGAAGTCAGGTTCCTAGGAGTCTTGGAAATCTTACTACCGTTAAACTAAAGCAGGCCAGCCTTGAAGGCCTCAGGTAGCTGCTGCCTGCCTCCCGTTTTGTAAGGATATTCAGGGATTTACATGGAAGCTAGTGCTGCCCTTGACTTTCACTCTAGTTATAGAGCAGAGCAGGGTGAGCTCCCAACTAGGAAGTGGAAGCCCAAGGTTTCTTTCAGGAAAACTCGTTTTCTTCGCAGAAGCAGGCAGGCAGTGACTAAATCCCTGGCAACAACACTGCTTTTCAGGTATCTTTGAGGCCGCATGAACGGCGCTTTCCTAATGTGAATACTAGCCTTGTGTCATCAGTTTCCAGTTTCTAGGTTGACACGGAGCATACACGGAGGACCAGAGCTTCCTGGCTCTATGCAGTGTTCTTTTATCGAACGGGTGCTGTGGCAGGTCCCTAAGAGTCTTGAAAAGCTTACTACCGTGAAACTAAAGCAGAACAGTGAAGAAGGCCTCATGGAGCTGCTCCACGCCTCCCGTTTGGCAAGGCAAATCAGGGCCTTCCTTCGAGGCTAGGGCTCACGTTGACTTTCACTTTAGGTATAGAGCAGAGCAGGGTGAGCTTCCAACTAGGAACTGGAAGCACAAGGTTTCTTACCGGAAAACTCAGTATCTTCTCAGAACCATGCCGGCAGTGACTAAAACCCTGGCAACAACAATGCTTTTCAGGTATATTCGAGGCGGCATGAACGGAGCTTTCATAATGGGCAAACAAGCCTTGTGCCATCACTCTCCAGTTTGTAAGTTGATACGCAGCATACACGCAGGACCCAAGCTTCCTGGTTCTAGGCAGTTTTCTGATACCCAAACGGCTGCTTAAGCAAGGTCTCTAGCCGTCTTGAAAAGCTTACTCCCGTGAAACTAAAGCAGAACAGCATTGAAGGCCTCATGGAGCTGCTGCATGCCTCCCGTTTTGTAAGGCTATTCAGAACCTTACATCGAGGCTAGTCCTCTCCTTTCCTTTCATTTAGTTATAGAGCAGAGCAGGGTGAGCTTCCAACTAGGAACTGGAAGCACAAGGTTTCTTTCAGGAAAACTCAGTATCTTCTCAGAACCATGCCGGCAGTGACTAAAACCCTGGCAACAACAATGCTTTTCAGGTATATTCGAGGCGGCATGAACGGAGCTTTCATAATGGGCAAACAAGCCTTGTGCCATCACTCTCCAGTTTGTAAGTTGATACGCAGCATACACGCAGGACCCAAGCTTCCTGGTTCTAGGCAGTTTTCTGATACCCAAACGGCTGCTTAAGCAAGGTCTCTAGCCGTCTTGAAAAGCTTACTCCCGTGAAACTAAAGCAGAAGAGCATTGAAGGCCTCATGGAGCTGCTGCATGCCTCCCGTTTTGTAAGGCTATTCAGAACCTTACATCGAGGCTAGTCCTCCCCTTTCCTTTCATTTAGTTATAGAGCAGAGCAGGGTGAGCTTCCAACTAGGAACTGGAAGCACAAGGTTTCTTTCAGGAAAACTCATTTTCTTCGCAGAATCAGGCAGGCAGTGACTAAATCCCTGGCAACAACAATGCTTTTCAGGGATCTTTGAGGCCGCATGAACGGCGCTTTCCTAATGGGAAAACAAGCCTTGTGCCATCAGTCTCCAGTTTCTAGGTTGACACGCAGCATACACGGAGGACCAGAGCTTCCTGGCTCTATGCAGTGTTCTGTTACTGAAACGGGTGTTGAAGTCAGGTTCCTAGGAGTCTTGGAAATCTTACTACCGTGAAACTAAAGCAGGCCAGCCTTGAAGGCCTCAGGTAGCTGCTGCCTGCCTCCCGTTTTGTAAGGATTTTCAGGGACTTACATGGAAGCTAGTGCTGCCCTTGACTTTCACTCTAGTTATAGAGCAGAGCAGGGTGAGCTTCCAACTAGGAAGTGGAAGCCCAATGTTTCTTTCAGGAAAACTCGTTTTCTTCGCAGAAGCAGGCAGGCAGTGACTAAATCCCCGGCAACAACACTGCTTTTCAGGTATCTTTGAGGCCGCATGAACGGCGCTTTCCTAATGTGAAAACTAGCCTTGTGTCATCAGTTTCCAGTTTCTAGGTTGACACGGAGCATACACGGAGGACCAGAGCTTCCTGGCTCTATGCAGTGTTCTTTTATCGAACGGGTGCTGTGGCAGGTCCCTAAGAGTCTTGAAAAGCTTACTACCGTGAAACTAAAGCAGAACAGTGAAGAAGGCCTCATGGAGCTGCTCCACGCCTCCCGTTTGGCAAGGCAAATCAGGGCCTTCCTTCGAGGCTAGGGCTCACGTTGACTTTCACTTTAGGTATAGAGCAGAGCAGGGTGAGCTTCCAACTAGGAACTGGAAGCACAAGGTTTCTTACCGGAAAACTCAGTATCTTCTCAGAACCATGCCGGCAGTGACTAAAACCCTGGCAACAACAATGCTTTTCAGGTATATTCGAGGCGGCATGAACGGAGCTTTCATAATGGGCAAACAAGCCTTGTGCCATCACTCTCCAGTTTGTAAGTTGATACGCAGCATACACGCAGGACCCAAGCTTCCTGGTTCTAGGCAGTTTTCTGATACCCAAACGGCTGCTTAAGCAAGGTCTCTAGCCGTCTTGAAAAGCTTACTCCCGAGAAACTAAAGCAGAACAGCATTGAAGGCCTCATGGAGCTGCTGCATGCCTCCCGTTTTGTAAGGCTATTCAGAACCTTACATCGAGGCTAGTCCTCCCCTTTCCTTTCATTTAGTTATAGAGCAGAGCAGGGTGAGCTTCCAACTAGGAACTGGAAGCACAAGGTTTCTTTCAGGAAAACTCATTTTCTTCGCAGAATCAGGCAGGCAGTGACTAAATCCCTGGCAACAACAATGCTTTTCAGGGATCTTTGAGGCCGCATGAACGGCGCTTTCCTAATGGGAAAACAAGCCTTGTGCCATCAGTCTCCAGTTTCTAGGTTGACACGCAGCATACACGGAGGACCAGAGCTTCCTGGCTCTATGCAGTGTTCTGTTACTGAAACGGGTGTTGAAGTCAGGTTCCTAGGAGTCTTGGAAATCTTACTACCGTTAAACTAAAGCAGGCCAGCCTTGAAGGCCTCAGGTAGCTGCTGCCTGCCTCCCGTTTTGTAAGGATTTTCAGGGACTTACATGGAAGCTAGTGCTGCCCTTGACTTTCACTCTAGTTATAGAGCAGAGCAGGGTGAGCTTCCAACTAGGAAGTGGAAGCCCAATGTTTCTTTCAGGAAAACTCGTTTTCTTCGCAGAAGCAGGCAGGCAGTGACTAAATCCCCGGCAACAACACTGCTTTTCAGGTATCTTTGAGGCCGCATGAACGGCGCTTTCCTAATGTGAAAACTAGCCTTGTGTCATCAGTTTCCAGTTTCTAGGTTGACATGGAGCATACACGGAGGACCAGAGCTTCCTGGCTCTATGCAGTGTTCTTTTATCGAACGGGTGCTGTGGCAGGTCCCTAAGAGTCTTGAAAAGCTTACTACCGTGAAACTAAAGCAGAACAGTGAAGAAGGCCTCATGGAGCTGCTCCACGCCTCCCGTTTGGCAAGGCAAATCAGGGCCTTCCTTCGAGGCTAGGGCTCACGTTGACTTTCACTTTAGGTATAGAGCAGAGCAGGGTGAGCTTCCAACTAGGAACTGGAAGCACAAGGTTTCTTACCGGAAAACTCAGTATCTTCTCAGAACCATGCCGGCAGTGACTAAAACCCTGGCAACAACAATGCTTTTCAGGTATATTCGAGGCGGCATGAACGGAGCTTTCATAATGGGCAAACAAGCCTTGTGCCATCACTCTCCAGTTTGTAAGTTGATACGCAGCATACACGCAGGACCCAAGCTTCCTGGTTCTAGGCAGTTTTCTGATACCCAAACGGCTGCTTAAGCAAGGTCTCTAGCCGTCTTGAAAAGCTTACTCCCGAGAAACTAAAGCAGAACAGCATTGAAGGCCTCATGGAGCTGCTGCATGCCTCCCGTTTTGTAAGGCTATTCAGAACCTTACATCGAGGCTAGTCCTCCCCTTTCCTTTCATTTAGTTATAGAGCAGAGCAGGGTGAGCTTCCAACTAGGAACTGGAAGCACAAGGTTTCTTTCAGGAAAACTCATTTTCTTCGCAGAATCAGGCAGGCAGTGACTAAATCCCTGGCAACAACAATGCTTTTCAGGGATCTTTGAGGAGGCATGAACGGCGCTTTCCTAATGGGAAAACAAGCCTTGTGCCATCAGTCTCCAGTTTCTAGGTTGACACGCAGCATACACGGAGGACCAGAGCTTCCTGGCTCTATGCAGTGTTCTGTTACTGAAACGGGTGTTGAAGTCAGGTTCCTAGGAGTCTTGGAAATCTTACTACCGTTAAACTAAAGCAGGCCAGACTTGAAGGCCTCAGGTAGCTGCTGCCTGCCTCCCGTTTTGTAAGGATTTTCAGGGACTTACATGGAAGCTAGTGCTGCCCTTGACTTTCACTCTAGTTATAGAGCAGAGCAGGGTGAGCTCCCAACTAGGAAGTGGAAGCCCAAGGTTTCTTTCAGGAAAACTCGTTTTCTTCGCAGAAGCAGGCAGGCAGTGACTAAATCCCTGGCAACAACACTGCTTTTCAGGTATCTTTGAGGCCGCATGAACGGCGCTTTCCAAATGGGAAAACAAGCCTTGTGCCATCAGTTTCCAGTTTCTAGGTTGACACGCAGCATACACGGAGGACCAGAGCTTCCTGGCTCTATGCAGTGTTCTGTTACTGAAACGGGTGTTGAAGTCAGGTTCCTAGGAGTCTTGGAAATCTTACTACCGTGAAACTAAAGCAGGCCAGCCTTGAAGGCCTCAGGTAGCTGCTGCCTGCCTCCCGTTTTGTAAGGATTTTCAGGGACTTACATGGAAGCTAGTGCTGCCCTTGACTTTCACTCTAGTTATAGAGCAGAGCAGGGTGAGCTTCCAACTAGGAAGTGGAAGCCCAATGTTTCTTTCAGGAAAACTCGTTTTCTTCGCAGAAGCAGGCAGGCAGTGACTAAATCCCCGGCAACAACACTGCTTTTCAGGTATCTTTGAGGCCGCATGAACGGCGCTTTCCTAATGTGAAAACTAGCCTTGTGTCATCAGTTTCCAGTTTCTAGGTTGACACGGAGCATACACGGAGGACCAGAGCTTCCTGGCTCTATGCAGTGTTCTTTTATCGAACGGGTGCTGTGGCAGGTCCCTAAGAGTCTTGAAAAGCTTACTACCGTGAAACTAAAGCAGAACAGTGAAGAAGGCCTCATGGAGCTGCTCCACGCCTCCCGTTTGGCAAGGCAAATCAGGGCCTTCCTTCGAGGCTAGGGCTCACGTTGACTTTCACTTTAGGTATAGAGCAGAGCAGGGTGAGCTTCCAACTAGGAACTGGAAGCACAAGGTTTCTTACCGGAAAACTCAGTATCTTCTCAGAACCATGCCGGCAGTGACTAAAACCCTGGCAACAACAATGCTTTTCAGGTATATTCGAGGCGGCATGAACGGAGCTTTCATAATGGGCAAACAAGCCTTGTGCCATCACTCTCCAGTTTGTAAGTTGATACGCAGCATACACGCAGGACCCAAGCTTCCTGGTTCTAGGCAGTTTTCTGATACCCAAACGGCTGCTTAAGCAAGGTCTCTAGCCGTCTTGAAAAGCTTACTCCCGTGAAACTAAAGCAGAACAGCATTGAAGGCCTCATGGAGCTGCTGCATGCCTCCCGTTTTGTAAGGCTATTCAGAACCTTACATCGAGGCTAGTCCTCTCCTTTCCTTTCATTTAGTTATAGAGCAGAGCAGGGTGAGCTTCCAACTAGGAACTGGAAGCACAAGGTTTCTTTCAGGAAAACTCAGTATCTTCTCAGAACCATGCCGGCAGTGACTAAAACCCTGGCAACAACAATGCTTTTCAGGTATATTCGAGGCGGCATGAACGGAGCTTTCATAATGGGCAAACAAGCCTTGTGCCATCACTCTCCAGTTTGTAAGTTGATACGCAGCATACACGCAGGACCCAAGCTTCCTGGTTCTAGGCAGTTTTCTGATACCCAAACGGCTGCTTAAGCAAGGTCTCTAGCCGTCTTGAAAAGCTTACTCCCGTGAAACTAAAGCAGAAGAGCATTGAAGGCCTCATGGAGCTGCTGCATGCCTCCCGTTTTGTAAGGCTATTCAGAACCTTACATCGAGGCTAGTCCTCTCCTTTCCTTTCATTTAGTTATAGAGCAGAGCAGGGTGAGCTTCCAACTAGGAACTGGAAGCACAAGGTTTCTTTCAGGAAAACTCAGTATCTTCTCAGAACCATGCCGGCAGTGACTAAAACCCTGGCAACAACAATGCTTTTCAGGTATATTCGAGGCGGCATGAACGGAGCTTTCATAATGGGCAAACAAGCCTTGTGCCATCACTCTCCAGTTTGTAAGTTGATACGCAGCATACACGCAGGACCCAAGCTTCCTGGTTCTAGGCAGTTTTCTGATACCCAAACGGCTGCTTAAGCAAGGTCTCTAGCCGTCTTGAAAAGCTTACTCCCGTGAAACTAAAGCAGAACAGCATTGAAGGCCTCATGGAGCTGCTGCATGCCTCCCGTTTTGTAAGGCTATTCAGAACCTTACATCGAGGCTAGTCCTCCCCTTTCCTTTCATTTAGTTATAGAGCAGAGCAGGGTGAGCTTCCAACTAGGAACTGGAAGCACAAGGTTTCTTTCAGGAAAACTCATTTTCTTCGCAGAAGCAGGCAGGCAGTGACTAAATCCCTGGCAACAACAATGCTTTTCAGGGATCTTTGAGGCCGCATGAACGGCGCTTTCCTAATGGGAAAACAAGCCTTGTGCCATCAGTCTCCAGTTTCTAGGTTGACACGCAGCATACACGGAGGACCAGAGCTTCCTGGCTCTATGCAGTGTTCTGTTACTGAAACGGGTGTTGAAGTCAGGTTCCTAGGAGTCTTGGAAATCTTACTACCGTGAAACTAAAGCAGGCCAGCCTTGAAGGCCTCAGGTAGCTGCTGCCTGCCTCCCGTTTTGTAAGGATTTTCAGGGACTTACATGGAAGCTAGTGCTGCCCTTGACTTTCACTCTAGTTATAGAGCAGAGCAGGGTGAGCTTCCAACTAGGAAGTGGAAGCCCAATGTTTCTTTCAGGAAAACTCGTTTTCTTCGCAGAAGCAGGCAGGCAGTGACTAAATCCCCGGCAACAACACTGCTTTTCAGGTATCTTTGAGGCCGCATGAACGGCGCTTTCCTAATGTGAAAACTAGCCTTGTGTCATCAGTTTCCAGTTTCTAGGTTGACACGGAGCATACACGGAGGACCAGAGCTTCCTGGCTCTATGCAGTGTTCTTTTATCGAACGGGTGCTGTGGCAGGTCCCTAAGAGTCTTGAAAAGCTTACTACCGTGAAACTAAAGCAGAACAGTGAAGAAGGCCTCATGGAGCTGCTCCACGCCTCCCGTTTGGCAAGGCAAATCAGGGCCTTCCTTCGAGGCTAGGGCTCACGTTGACTTTCACTTTAGGTATAGAGCAGAGCAGGGTGAGCTTCCAACTAGGAACTGGAAGCACAAGGTTTCTTACCGGAAAACTCAGTATCTTCTCAGAACCATGCCGGCAGTGACTAAAACCCTGGCAACAACAATGCTTTTCAGGTATATTCGAGGCGGCATGAACGGAGCTTTCATAATGGGCAAACAAGCCTTGTGCCATCACTCTCCAGTTTGTAAGTTGATACGCAGCATACACGCAGGACCCAAGCTTCCTGGTTCTAGGCAGTTTTCTGATACCCAAACGGCTGTTTAAGCAAGGTCTCTAGCCGTCTTGAAAAGCTTACTCCCGTGAAACTAAAGCAGAACAGCATTGAAGGCCTCATGGAGCTGCTGCATGCCTCCCGTTTTGTAAGGCTATTCAGAACCTTACATCGAGGCTAGTCCTCTCCTTTCCTTTCATTTAGTTATAGAGCAGAGCAGGGTGAGCTTCCAACTAGGAACTGGAAGCACAAGGTTTCTTTCAGGAAAACTCAGTATCTTCTCAGAACCATGCCGGCAGTGACTAAAACCCTGGCAAAAACAATGCTTTTCAGGGATCTTTGAGGCCGCATGAACGGCGCTTTCCTAATGGGAAAACAAGCCTTGTGCCATCAGTCTCCAGTTTCCTGGTTGACACGCAGCATACACGGAGAACCAGAGCTTCCTGGCTCTATGCAGTGTTCTGTTACTGAAACGGGTGTTGAAGTCAGGTTCCTAGGAGTCTTGGAAATCTTACTACCGTTACACTAGAGCAGGCCAGCCTTGAAGGCCTCAGGTAGCTGCTGCCTGCTCCCGTTTTGTAAGGATATTCAGGGACTGACATGGAAGCTAGTGCTGCCCTTGACTTTCACTCTAGTTATAGAGCAGAGCAGGGTGAGCTCCCAACTAGGAAGTGGAAGCCCAAGGTTTCTTTCAGGAAAACTCGTTTTCTTCGCAGAAGCAGGCAGGCAGTGACTAAATCCCTGGCAACAACAATGCTTTTCAGGGATCTTTGAGGCCGCATGAACGGCGCTTTCCTAATGGGAAAACAAGCCTTGTGCCATCAGTCTCCAGTTTCCTGGTTGACACGCAGCATACACGGAGGACCAGAGCTTCCTGGCTCTATGCAGTGTTCTGTTACTGAAACGGGTGTTGAAGTCAGGTTCCTAGGAGTCTTGGAAATCTTACTACCGTGAAACTAAAGCAGGCCAGCCTTGAAGGCCTCAGGTAGCTGCTGCCTGCCTCCCGTTTTGTAAGGATATTCAGGGACTGACATGGAAGCTAGTGCTGCCCTTGACTTTCACTCTAGTTATAGAGCAGAGCAGGGTGAGCTCCCAACTAGGAAGTGGAAGCCCAAGGTTTCTTTCAGGAAAACTCGTTTTCTTCGCAGAAGCAGGCAGGCAGTGACTAAATCCCTGGCAACAACACTGCTTTTCAGGTATCTTTGAGGCCGCATGAACGGCGCTTTCCAAATGGGAAAACAAGCCTTGTGCCATCAGTTTCCAGTTTCTAGGTTGACACGCAGCATACACGGAGGACCAGAGCTTCCTGGCTCTATGCAGTGTTCTGTTACTGAAACGGGTGTTGAAGTAAGGTTCCTAGGATTCTTGGAAATCTTACTACCGTGAAACTAAAGCAGGCCAGCCTTGAAGGCCTCAGGTAGCTGCTGCCTGCCTCCCGTTTTGTAAGGATATTCAGGGACTTACATGGAAGCTAGTGCTGCCCTTGACTTTCACTCTAGTTATAGAGCAGAGCAGGGTGAGCTTCCAACTAGGAAGTGGAAGCCCAATGTTTCTTTCAGGAAAACTCGTTTTCTTCGCAGAAGCAGGCAGGCAGTGACTAAATCCCCGGCAACAACACTGCTTTTCAGGTATCTTTGAGGCCGCATGAACGGCGCTTTCCTAATGTGAAAACTAGCCTTGTGTCATCAGTTTCCAGTTTCTAGGTTGACACGCAGCATACACGGAGGACCAGAGCTTCCTGGCTCTATGCAGTGTTCTTTTATCGAACGGGTGCTGTGGCAGGTCCCTAAGAGTCTTGAAAAGCTTACTACCGTGAAACTAAAGCAGAACAGTGAAGAAGGCCTCATGGAGCTGCTCCACGCCTCCCGTTTGGCAAGGCAAATCAGGGCCTTCCTTCGAGGCTAGGGCTCACGTTGACTTTCACTTTAGGTATAGAGCAGAGCAGGGTGAGCTTCCAACTAGGAACTGGAAGCACAAGGTTTCTTACCGGAAAACTCAGTATCTTCTCAGAACCATGCCGGCAGTGACTAAAACCCTGGCAACAACAATGCTTTTCAGGTATATTCGAGGCGGCATGAACGGAGCTTTCATAATGGGCAAACAAGCCTTGTGCCATCACTCTCCAGTTTGTAAGTTGATACGCAGCATACACGCAGGACCCAAGCTTCCTGGTTCTAGGCAGTTTTCTGATACCCAAACGGCTGCTTAAGCAAGGTCTCTAGCCGTCTTGAAAAGCTTACTCCCGTGAAACTAAAGCAGAACAGCATTGAAGGCCTCATGGAGCTGCTGCATGCCTCCCGTTTTGTAAGGCTATTCAGAACCTTACATCGAGGCTAGTCCTCTCCTTTCCTTTCATTTAGTTATAGAGCAGAGCAGGGTGAGCTTCCAACTAGGAACTGGAAGCACAAGGTTTCTTTCAGGAAAACTCAGTATCTTCTCAGAACCATGCCGGCAGTGACTAAAACCCTGGCAACAACAATGCTTTTCAGGTATATTCGAGGCGGCATGAACGGAGCTTTCATAATGGGCAAACAAGCCTTGTGCCATCACTCTCCAGTTTGTAAGTTGATACGCAGCATACACGCAGGACCCAAGCTTCCTGGTTCTAGGCAGTTTTCTGATACCCAAACGGCTGCTTAAGCAAGGTCTCTAGCCGTCTTGAAAAGCTTACTCCCGTGAAACTAAAGCAGAAGAGCATTGAAGGCCTCATGGAGCTGCTGCATGCCTCCCGTTTTGTAAGGCTATTCAGAACCTTACATCGAGGCTAGTCCTCCCCTTTCCTTTCATTTAGTTATAGAGCAGAGCAGGGTGAGCTTCCAACTAGGAACTGGAAGCACAAGGTTTCTTTCAGGAAAACTCATTTTCTTCGCAGAATCAGGCAGGCAGTGACTAAATCCCTGGCAACAACAATGCTTTTCAGGGATCTTTGAGGCCGCATGAACGGCGCTTTCCTAATGGGAAAACAAGCCTTGTGCCATCAGTCTCCAGTTTCTAGGTTGACACGCAGCATACACGGAGGACCAGAGCTTCCTGGCTCTATGCAGTGTTCTGTTACTGAAACGGGTGTTGAAGTCAGGTTCCTAGGAGTCTTGGAAATCTTACTACCGTTAAACTAAAGCAGGCCAGCCTTGAAGGCCTCAGGTAGCTGCTGCCTGCCTCCCGTTTTGTAAGGATATTCAGGGATTTACATGGAAGCTAGTGCTGCCCTTGACTTTCACTCTAGTTATAGAGCAGAGCAGGGTGAGCTCCCAACTAGGAAGTGGAAGCCCAAGGTTTCTTTCAGGAAAACTCGTTTTCTTCGCAGAAGCAGGCAGGCAGTGACTAAATCCCTGGCAACAACACTGCTTTTCAGGTATCTTTGAGGCCGCATGAACGGCGCTTTCCTAATGTGAATACTAGCCTTGTGTCATCAGTTTCCAGTTTCTAGGTTGACACGGAGCATACACGGAGGACCAGAGCTTCCTGGCTCTATGCAGTGTTCTTTTATCGAACGGGTGCTGTGGCAGGTCCCTAAGAGTCTTGAAAAGCTTACTACCGTGAAACTAAAGCAGAACAGTGAAGAAGGCCTCATGGAGCTGCTCCACGCCTCCCGTTTGGCAAGGCAAATCAGGGCCTTCCTTCGAGGCTAGGGCTCACGTTGACTTTCACTTTAGGTATAGAGCAGAGCAGGGTGAGCTTCCAACTAGGAACTGGAAGCACAAGGTTTCTTACCGGAAAACTCAGTATCTTCTCAGAACCATGCCGGCAGTGACTAAAACCCTGGCAACAACAATGCTTTTCAGGTATATTCGAGGCGGCATGAACGGAGCTTTCATAATGGGCAAACAAGCCTTGTGCCATCACTCTCCAGTTTGTAAGTTGATACGCAGCATACACGCAGGACCCAAGCTTCCTGGTTCTAGGCAGTTTTCTGATACCCAAACGGCTGCTTAAGCAAGGTCTCTAGCCGTCTTGAAAAGCTTACTCCCGTGAAACTAAAGCAGAACAGCATTGAAGGCCTCATGGAGCTGCTGCATGCCTCCCGTTTTGTAAGGCTATTCAGAACCTTACATCGAGGCTAGTCCTCTCCTTTCCTTTCATTTAGTTATAGAGCAGAGCAGGGTGAGCTTCCAACTAGGAACTGGAAGCACAAGGTTTCTTTCAGGAAAACTCAGTATCTTCTCAGAACCATGCCGGCAGTGACTAAAACCCTGGCAACAACAATGCTTTTCAGGTATATTCGAGGCGGCATGAACGGAGCTTTCATAATGGGCAAACAAGCCTTGTGCCATCACTCTCCAGTTTGTAAGTTGATACGCAGCATACACGCAGGACCCAAGCTTCCTGGTTCTAGGCAGTTTTCTGATACCCAAACGGCTGCTTAAGCAAGGTCTCTAGCCGTCTTGAAAAGCTTACTCCCGTGAAACTAAAGCAGAACAGCATTGAAGGCCTCATGGAGCTGCTGCATGCCTCCCGTTTTGTAAGGCTATTCAGAACCTTACATCGAGGCTAGTCCTCCCCTTTCCTTTCATTTAGTTATAGAGCAGAGCAGGGTGAGCTTCCAACTAGGAACTGGAAGCACAAGGTTTCTTTCAGGAAAACTCATTTTCTTCGCAGAATCAGGCAGGCAGTGACTAAATCCCTGGCAACAACAATGCTTTTCAGGGATCTTTGAGGCCGCATGAACGGCGCTTTCCTAATGGGAAAACAAGCCTTGTGCCATCAGTCTCCAGTTTCTAGGTTGACACGCAGCATACACGGAGGACCAGAGCTTCCTGGCTCTATGCAGTGTTCTGTTACTGAAACGGGTGTTGAAGTCAGGTTCCTAGGAGTCTTGGAAATCTTACTACCGTGAAACTAAAGCAGGCCAGCCTTGAAGGCCTCAGGTAGCTGCTGCCTGCCTCCCGTTTTGTAAGGATTTTCAGGGACTTACATGGAAGCTAGTGCTGCCCTTGACTTTCACTCTAGTTATAGAGCAGAGCAGGGTGAGCTCCCAACTAGGAAGTGGAAGCCCAATGTTTCTTTCAGGAAAACTCGTTTTCTTCGCAGAAGCAGGCAGGCAGTGACTAAATCCCCGGCAACAACACTGCTTTTCAGGTATCTTTGAGGCCGCATGAACGGCGCTTTCCTAATGTGAAAACTAGCCTTGTGTCATCAGTTTCCAGTTTCTAGGTTGACACGGAGCATACACGGAGGACCAGAGCTTCCTGGCTCTATGCAGTGTTCTTTTATCGAACGGGTGCTGTGGCAGGTCCCTAAGAGTCTTGAAAAGCTTACTACCGTGAAACTAAAGCAGAACAGTGAAGAAGGCCTCATGGAGCTGCTCCACGCCTCCCGTTTGGCAAGGCAAATCAGGGCCTTCCTTCGAGGCTAGGGCTCACGTTGACTTTCACTTTAGGTATAGAGCAGAGCAGGGTGAGCTTCCAACTAGGAACTGGAAGCACAAGGTTTCTTACCGGAAAACTCAGTATCTTCTCAGAACCATGCCGGCAGTGACTAAAACCCTGGCAACAACAATGCTTTTCAGGTATATTCGAGGCGGCATGAACGGAGCTTTCATAATGGGCAAACAAGCCTTGTGCCATCACTCTCCAGTTTGTAAGTTGATACGCAGCATACACGCAGGACCCAAGCTTCCTGGTTCTAGGCAGTTTTCTGATACCCAAACGGCTGCTTAAGCAAGGTCTCTAGCCGTCTTGAAAAGCTTACTCCCGAGAAACTAAAGCAGAACAGCATTGAAGGCCTCATGGAGCTGCTGCATGCCTCCCGTTTTGTAAGGCTATTCAGAACCTTACATCGAGGCTAGTCCTCCCCTTTCCTTTCATTTAGTTATAGAGCAGAGCAGGGTGAGCTTCCAACTAGGAACTGGAAGCACAAGGTTTCTTTCAGGAAAACTCATTTTCTTCGCAGAATCAGGCAGGCAGTGACTAAATCCCTGGCAACAACAATGCTTTTCAGGGATCTTTGAGGCCGCATGAACGGCGCTTTCCTAATGGGAAAACAAGCCTTGTGCCATCAGTCTCCAGTTTCTAGGTTGACACGCAGCATACACGGAGGACCAGAGCTTCCTGGCTCTATGCAGTGTTCTGTTACTGAAACGGGTGTTGAAGTCAGGTTCCTAGGAGTCTTGGAAATCTTACTACCGTGAAACTAAAGCAGGCCAGCCTTGAAGGCCTCAGGTAGCTGCTGCCTGCCTCCCGTTTTGTAAGGATTTTCAGGGACTTACATGGAAGCTAGTGCTGCCCTTGACTTTCACTCTAGTTATAGAGCAGAGCAGGGTGAGCTCCCAACTAGGAAGTGGAAGCCCAAGGTTTCTTTCAGGAAAACTCGTTTTCTTCGCAGAAGCAGGCAGGCAGTGACTAAATCCCTGGCAACAACACTGCTTTTCAGGTATCTTTGAGGCCGCATGAACGGCGCTTTCCAAATGGGAAAACAAGCCTTGTGCCATCAGTTTCCAGTTTCTAGGTTGACACGCAGCATACACGGAGGACCAGAGCTTCCTGGCTCTATGCAGTGTTCTGTTACTGAAACGGGTGTTGAAGTAAGGTTCCTAGGATTCTTGGAAATCTTACTACCGTGAAACTAAAGCAGGCCAGCCTTGAAGGCCTCAGGTAGCTGCTGCCTGCCTCCCGTTTTGTAAGGATTTTCAGGGACTTACATGGAAGCTAGTGCTGCCCTTGACTTTCACTCTAGTTATAGAGCAGAGCAGGGTGAGCTTCCAACTAGGAAGTGGAAGCCCAATGTTTCTTTCAGGAAAACTCGTTTTCTTCGCAGAAGCAGGCAGGCAGTGACTAAATCCCCGGCAACAACACTGCTTTTCAGGTATCTTTGAGGCCGCATGAACGGCGCTTTCCTAATGTGAAAACTAGCCTTGTGTCATCAGTTTCCAGTTTCTAGGTTGACATGGAGCATACACGGAGGACCAGAGCTTCCTGGCTCTATGCAGTGTTCTTTTATCGAACGGGTGCTGTGGCAGGTCCCTAAGAGTCTTGAAAAGCTTACTACCGTGAAACTAAAGCAGAACAGTGAAGAAGGCCTCATGGAGCTGCTCCACGCCTCCCGTTTGGCAAGGCAAATCAGGGCCTTCCTTCGAGGCTAGGGCTCACGTTGACTTTCACTTTAGGTATAGAGCAGAGCAGGGTGAGCTTCCAACTAGGAACTGGAAGCACAAGGTTTCTTACCGGAAAACTCAGTATCTTCTCAGAACCATGCCGGCAGTGACTAAAACCCTGGCAACAACAATGCTTTTCAGGTATATTCGAGGCGGCATGAACGGAGCTTTCATAATGGGCAAACAAGCCTTGTGCCATCACTCTCCAGTTTGTAAGTTGATACGCAGCATACACGCAGGACCCAAGCTTCCTGGTTCTAGGCAGTTTTCTGATACCCAAACGGCTGCTTAAGCAAGGTCTCTAGCCGTCTTGAAAAGCTTACTCCCGAGAAACTAAAGCAGAACAGCATTGAAGGCCTCATGGAGCTGCTGCATGCCTCCCGTTTTGTAAGGCTATTCAGAACCTTACATCGAGGCTAGTCCTCCCCTTTCCTTTCATTTAGTTATAGAGCAGAGCAGGGTGAGCTTCCAACTAGGAACTGGAAGCACAAGGTTTCTTTCAGGAAAACTCATTTTCTTCGCAGAATCAGGCAGGCAGTGACTAAATCCCTGGCAACAACAATGCTTTTCAGGGATCTTTGAGGAGGCATGAACGGCGCTTTCCTAATGGGAAAACAAGCCTTGTGCCATCAGTCTCCAGTTTCTAGGTTGACACGCAGCATACACGGAGGACCAGAGCTTCCTGGCTCTATGCAGTGTTCTGTTACTGAAACGGGTGTTGAAGTCAGGTTCCTAGGAGTCTTGGAAATCTTACTACCGTTAAACTAAAGCAGGCCAGACTTGAAGGCCTCAGGTAGCTGCTGCCTGCCTCCCGTTTTGTAAGGATTTTCAGGGACTTACATGGAAGCTAGTGCTGCCCTTGACTTTCACTCTAGTTATAGAGCAGAGCAGGGTGAGCTCCCAACTAGGAAGTGGAAGCCCAAGGTTTCTTTCAGGAAAACTCGTTTTCTTCGCAGAAGCAGGCAGGCAGTGACTAAATCCCTGGCAACAACACTGCTTTTCAGGTATCTTTGAGGCCGCATGAACGGCGCTTTCCAAATGGGAAAACAAGCCTTGTGCCATCAGTTTCCAGTTTCTAGGTTGACACGCAGCATACACGGAGGACCAGAGCTTCCTGGCTCTATGCAGTGTTCTGTTACTGAAACGGGTGTTGAAGTCAGGTTCCTAGGAGTCTTGGAAATCTTACTACCGTGAAACTAAAGCAGGCCAGCCTTGAAGGCCTCAGGTAGCTGCTGCCTGCCTCCCGTTTTGTAAGGATTTTCAGGGACTTACATGGAAGCTAGTGCTGCCCTTGACTTTCACTCTAGTTATAGAGCAGAGCAGGGTGAGCTTCCAACTAGGAAGTGGAAGCCCAATGTTTCTTTCAGGAAAACTCGTTTTCTTCGCAGAAGCAGGCAGGCAGTGACTAAATCCCCGGCAACAACACTGCTTTTCAGGTATCTTTGAGGCCGCATGAACGGCGCTTTCCTAATGTGAAAACTAGCCTTGTGTCATCAGTTTCCAGTTTCTAGGTTGACACGGAGCATACACGGAGGACCAGAGCTTCCTGGCTCTATGCAGTGTTCTTTTATCGAACGGGTGCTGTGGCAGGTCCCTAAGAGTCTTGAAAAGCTTACTACCGTGAAACTAAAGCAGAACAGTGAAGAAGGCCTCATGGAGCTGCTCCACGCCTCCCGTTTGGCAAGGCAAATCAGGGCCTTCCTTCGAGGCTAGGGCTCACGTTGACTTTCACTTTAGGTATAGAGCAGAGCAGGGTGAGCTTCCAACTAGGAACTGGAAGCACAAGGTTTCTTACCGGAAAACTCAGTATCTTCTCAGAACCATGCCGGCAGTGACTAAAACCCTGGCAACAACAATGCTTTTCAGGTATATTCGAGGCGGCATGAACGGAGCTTTCATAATGGGCAAACAAGCCTTGTGCCATCACTCTCCAGTTTGTAAGTTGATACGCAGCATACACGCAGGACCCAAGCTTCCTGGTTCTAGGCAGTTTTCTGATACCCAAACGGCTGCTTAAGCAAGGTCTCTAGCCGTCTTGAAAAGCTTACTCCCGTGAAACTAAAGCAGAACAGCATTGAAGGCCTCATGGAGCTGCTGCATGCCTCCCGTTTTGTAAGGCTATTCAGAACCTTACATCGAGGCTAGTCCTCTCCTTTCCTTTCATTTAGTTATAGAGCAGAGCAGGGTGAGCTTCCAACTAGGAACTGGAAGCACAAGGTTTCTTTCAGGAAAACTCAGTATCTTCTCAGAACCATGCCGGCAGTGACTAAAACCCTGGCAACAACAATGCTTTTCAGGTATATTCGAGGCGGCATGAACGGAGCTTTCATAATGGGCAAACAAGCCTTGTGCCATCACTCTCCAGTTTGTAAGTTGATACGCAGCATACACGCAGGACCCAAGCTTCCTGGTTCTAGGCAGTTTTCTGATACCCAAACGGCTGCTTAAGCAAGGTCTCTAGCCGTCTTGAAAAGCTTACTCCCGTGAAACTAAAGCAGAACAGCATTGAAGGCCTCATGGAGCTGCTGCATGCCTCCCGTTTTGTAAGGCTATTCAGAACCTTACATCGAGGCTAGTCCTCTCCTTTCCTTTCATTTAGTTATAGAGCAGAGCAGGGTGAGCTTCCAACTAGGAACTGGAAGCACAAGGTTTCTTTCAGGAAAACTCAGTATCTTCTCAGAACCATGCCGGCAGTGACTAAAACCCTGGCAACAACAATGCTTTTCAGGTATATTCGAGGCGGCATGAACGGAGCTTTCATAATGGGCAAACAAGCCTTGTGCCATCACTCTCCAGTTTGTAAGTTGATACGCAGCATACACGCAGGACCCAAGCTTCCTGGTTCTAGGCAGTTTTCTGATACCCAAACGGCTGCTTAAGCAAGGTCTCTAGCCGTCTTGAAAAGCTTACTCCCGTGAAACTAAAGCAGAACAGCATTGAAGGCCTCATGGAGCTGCTGCATGCCTCCCGTTTTGTAAGGCTATTCAGAACCTTACATCGAGGCTAGTCCTCCCCTTTCCTTTCATTTAGTTATAGAGCAGAGCAGGGTGAGCTTCCAACTAGGAACTGGAAGCACAAGGTTTCTTTCAGGAAAACTCATTTTCTTCGCAGAATCAGGCAGGCAGTGACTAAATCCCTGGCAACAACAATGCTTTTCAGGGATCTTTGAGGCCGCATGAACGGCGCTTTCCTAATGGGAAAACAAGCCTTGTGCCATCAGTCTCCAGTTTCTAGGTTGACACGCAGCATACACGGAGGACCAGAGCTTCCTGGCTCTATGCAGTGTTCTGTTACTGAAACGGGTGTTGAAGTCAGGTTCCTAGGAGTCTTGGAAATCTTACTACCGTGAAACTAAAGCAGGCCAGCCTTGAAGGCCTCAGGTAGCTGCTGCCTGCCTCCCGTTTTGTAAGGATTTTCAGGGACTTACATGGAAGCTAGTGCTGCCCTTGACTTTCACTCTAGTTATAGAGCAGAGCAGGGTGAGCTTCCAACTAGGAAGTGGAAGCCCAATGTTTCTTTCAGGAAAACTCGTTTTCTTCGCAGAAGCAGGCAGGCAGTGACTAAATCCCCGGCAACAACACTGCTTTTCAGGTATCTTTGAGGCCGCATGAACGGCGCTTTCCTAATGTGAAAACTAGCCTTGTGTCATCAGTTTCCAGTTTCTAGGTTGACACGGAGCATACACGGAGGACCAGAGCTTCCTGGCTCTATGCAGTGTTCTTTTATCGAACGGGTGCTGTGGCAGGTCCCTAAGAGTCTTGAAAAGCTTACTACCGTGAAACTAAAGCAGAACAGTGAAGAAGGCCTCATGGAGCTGCTCCACGCCTCCCGTTTGGCAAGGCAAATCAGGGCCTTCCTTCGAGGCTAGGGCTCACGTTGACTTTCACTTTAGGTATAGAGCAGAGCAGGGTGAGCTTCCAACTAGGAACTGGAAGCACAAGGTTTCTTACCGGAAAACTCAGTATCTTCTCAGAACCATGCCGGCAGTGACTAAAACCCTGGCAACAACAATGCTTTTCAGGTATATTCGAGGCGGCATGAACGGAGCTTTCATAATGGGCAAACAAGCCTTGTGCCATCACTCTCCAGTTTGTAAGTTGATACGCAGCATACACGCAGGACCCAAGCTTCCTGGTTCTAGGCAGTTTTCTGATACCCAAACGGCTGCTTAAGCAAGGTCTCTAGCCGTCTTGAAAAGCTTACTCCCGTGAAACTAAAGCAGAAGAGCATTGAAGGCCTCATGGAGCTGCTGCATGCCTCCCGTTTTGTAAGGCTATTCAGAACCTTACATCGAGGCTAGTCCTCTCCTTTCCTTTCATTTAGTTATAGAGCAGAGCAGGGTGAGCTTCCAACTAGGAACTGGAAGCACAAGGTTTCTTTCAGGAAAACTCAGTATCTTCTCAGAACCATGCCGGCAGTGACTAAAACCCTGGCAACAACAATGCTTTTCAGGGATCTTTGAGGCCGCATGAACGGCGCTTTCCTAATGGGAAAACAAGCCTTGTGCCATCAGTCTCCAGTTTCCTGGTTGACACGCAGCATACACGGAGAACCAGAGCTTCCTGGCTCTATGCAGTGTTCTGTTACTGAAACGGGTGTTGAAGTCAGGTTCCTAGGAGTCTTGGAAATCTTACTACCGTTACACTAGAGCAGGCCAGCCTTGAAGGCCTCAGGTAGCTGCTGCCTGCTCCCGTTTTGTAAGGATATTCAGGGACTGACATGGAAGCTAGTGCTGCCCTTGACTTTCACTCTAGTTATAGAGCAGAGCAGGGTGAGCTCCCAACTAGGAAGTGGAAGCCCAAGGTTTCTTTCAGGAAAACTCGTTTTCTTCGCAGAAGCAGGCAGGCAGTGACTAAATCCCTGGCAACAACAATGCTTTTCAGGGATCTTTGAGGCCGCATGAACGGCGCTTTCCTAATGGGAAAACAAGCCTTGTGCCATCAGTCTCCAGTTTCCTGGTTGACACGCAGCATACACGGAGGACCAGAGCTTCCTGGCTCTATGCAGTGTTCTGTTACTGAAACGGGTGTTGAAGTCAGGTTCCTAGGAGTCTTGGAAATCTTACTACCGTGAAACTAAAGCAGGCCAGCCTTGAAGGCCTCAGGTAGCTGCTGCCTGCCTCCCGTTTTGTAAGGATATTCAGGGACTGACATGGAAGCTAGTGCTGCCCTTGACTTTCACTCTAGTTATAGAGCAGAGCAGGGTGAGCTCCCAACTAGGAAGTGGAAGCCCAAGGTTTCTTTCAGGAAAACTCGTTTTCTTCGCAGAAGCAGGCAGGCAGTGACTAAATCCCTGGCAACAACACTGCTTTTCAGGTATCTTTGAGGCCGCATGAACGGCGCTTTCCAAATGGGAAAACAAGCCTTGTGCCATCAGTTTCCAGTTTCTAGGT